>NC_133329.1:115317111-115507111 GCF_042186555.1 Aquarana catesbeiana
CCGTGACGCGCCACTCGAATTTGGCGCAAATGGCTCATATCGTTCTTAATTCGGCGAGCGACTAATACCTATAATTTAATAGTTAGTTATTATTAGTTAGTTAGTTAGCTAGTTATTATTTAAAATTTTTGGATTTTCGTTCTTTCTAATTTTCGGATTTTCCTTTGTTATTTTTGGATTTTTGAATTTTTGGATTTTCAAATTTCCGAATTTCCGAATTTTTGCATTTCCGAATTGTCGAAATTCTGAATTTCTGAATTCCAAATTTTTGAATTTTCAAATTTACGAATTATGAATTATTGCATTTCAGAATTTACAAATTTCAGAATTTACAAATTACAGAATTTACGAATCACGAATTTTCGAATTTACAAATGTCAGAATTTCCGGATTTTCAAATTTCCGAAAAAAACTAATGAAACAAAAACGAAAATGAACAAATTTTTCAGCAGTGCACATGTCTACTGAGAACCATCCTCTGACAGGGCAGAGAATTGATGTAGTATTTACTTCCTGGAAAATATCTGCCCTTAGCTAAGGTATTCAGACAAGAGATATGCTTAGCTGAGAAAATCCCTCCTCCCCTCCTGATGACTCCTGGGATGTGTAACATCATTTGCCTAAGCCTGGAAACCAGGAAGTAACTGAAGAAATGGAAAAAAAAAAGTTTAAAACAAGCAAATATGATATACTTTCCTAATATTTACAAATGCTAGCAGCATAAGGATTAAAAACAGGCAACGTTGATTGAGAGAGTGAAGTTCCACTTTAACCACTTGACCTCCGGAAGATTTACCTCCTTCACGACCAGGCCATTTTTTGCGATACGGCACTGCGTTACTTTAACCACTTACGGACCGCCCGCTGCAGTTTTAAGTTGCTACTTTGAAGAGAAATATCGTTGATATGGCAGCAACTAGCTGCCATAACCCCAGTATCCTCTTCTTCAGAGGGCGGTCCGCTTTCAGATAAAAGTGGCCTCTGCGGCGGATTCGCCATAAGTTCACTTTTATCAGCGGCGGGAGAGGGCCCCCCCGCTCCCGCCGTGCTTTGGTGCATCAAAACGTATGTCACTTCTGCCCATAGCTCTTAAAGGGCCATTTAAAAAAAAAAAAAATTTAAATGACAAAATTTGTCAAAAAAGCGTAAATATGAGATCTGAGGTCTTTTTGACCCCAGATCTCATATTTAAGAGGTCCTGTCATGCTTTTTTTGTTTACATTCCTTGCAATAGGAATAAAAGTGACACAATTTTTTGTGTCAGTGTAAAAATGAAAAAAAAGGTAAAATAAAATAAATACATTTTTAAACGTGACCCGTCCCACTGAGCTCACGTGCAGAAGCGAGCACATACGTGAGTAGCGTCCGCATATGAAAACAGTGTTCAAATCCCACATGTGAGGTATCGCCATGTGAGGTAGAGCAAGAGCAATAATTCTAGCCCTAGGCCTTCTCTGTAACTCAAAACATGCAACCTGTAGAATTTTTTAAACGTCGCCACGTGGAGGTTTTTAAGGGTAAAAGTTTGTCGCCATTCCAAGAGCGTGTGCAATTTTGAAGCATGACATGTTGGGTATCAATTTACTCCGTGTAACATTATCTTTCACAATATAAAAAAAATTGGGCTAACTTTACTGTCTTATTTTTTATTTCAAAAGAGTGTATTTTTTCCAAAAAAAGTGCGCTTGTAAGACTGTTGCGCAAATACGGTGTGACAGAAAGTATTTCAACGACCGCCATTTTATTCTCTAGGGTGTTAGAAAAAAATATATTTATAATGTTTGGGGGTTCTAAGTAATTTTCTAGCAAAAAAATGTTTTTAACTTGTAAACAACAAATTTCAGAAAGAGGCTCGGTCCTTAAGTGGTTAACTGACAATTGCACGGTGGTGGGACACTATACCCAAATAAAATGTGTGTCCTTTATTCTCAAAAATAGAGCTTTCTTTTGGTGGTATTTGGTCACCTCTGCTTTTTTTTATTTTTTGCGCTTTAAAAAAAAAAAAACAACTTTCTGCTATAAAACATATCCAATAAATGTAAAAAAAAAACAAATTTATTCATCAGTTTAGGTCAATATGTATTCTGCTACATATATTTGGTAAAAAAAATCCAAAAAAGCTCCAGGTGGAAATGTGGATATG
The DNA here is from genome assembly GCF_042186555.1 of Aquarana catesbeiana. Lineage (NCBI taxonomy): Eukaryota > Metazoa > Chordata > Amphibia > Anura > Ranidae > Aquarana > Aquarana catesbeiana. The sequence goes on from NC_133329.1 coordinate 115,319,255, forward strand.
AGACTGTCCTCGGAACTGGAACACCAAGTGAGCATATAGCAACTTGAGGCAAAAAAGAAGTTCTGGACAGCCACACTCTGGAATATAGCCTTTATTTATAAAAAGTTCAACAAACACCAGCCACAGCAAAAAAATGGGACAAACGAGCTGACGCGTTTCACACTTAACAGTGCTTAGACATAGCTGCCCTACCACCAAAAACAGTGCAATATAAATACTAAAATATTTCAGATATGTGACTACATGTGTGGTTAATTGAGTCTAATTACTCAATTGGATATTCAGTTGAAGGAAACTCTTGATTAACAAACGTGTTCAAAGTGTGTGAGTTGGGGGAGTGCACATGAATATGTGAATTCAGTGCAAAAAATGAAACAAATACTTGTACAATAAAATACATTTAAAACAACTTAAATAGAGTGTCTAAATAAATTACATTATTTTGTTTTAATACATTTTTGCAATGAGCTGTAAGCTGTGAATGTGTCCAATGAATATGTGAGCAACTAAATAGTTGGTGAAAAAAAATAAAATAAAATAAGATGTGATAAGAACTAAAAATAAAGTGCAAATAAGTGACTATATCATGGATTATACATCTGTGTTAATAATAATAATGAAAAATATATATGTATGTGTGAATGTACCAAAACATGCTTAGTCATCACAGAGGTATATGTGAATAAATGAAAAAATAAGTGTTGTCTAACACCAATTGTGTATAAGGTATGTGTACTCTTCATTTATGTATAAAAGAACTGTGTCATAGTGTATACACCAGATGAAAAAATATGTGTATATACATACATCTAAGATCATTCAAGTGATGTTCAAAAGAACTGTTGAGCAAATCCAGTCTGTGAATCATTCTATGAATTGAAATATGAAGACAATGTTGCAAATGTTCTTTTATAATGTATAACGGACAAAACAGAATCAATGGTCCCCACATTGTCAAGCTATAAATAAATCTAAGCAAATGTTTATACAAGATGTCTAAAAGAACAAACATTTACACAAGAAGAATTACTACTCATGTCAGACACACAAACCATAGTCTACACCCATGTCAGCATCGCAAACCTCAGAGAATTGCAAAATGTCGGCTACTGGTAAAAACAGTTTTGACATAATGTGAAACATAGTTAATAGGTGTGTCTAACATGAAATAGAATCCAATTATGTAAATGGATACAAATGAATACAAAACCAAATAAACCACTCTACACCAACATAGGGTAAAGGGGACAAGGGAAGAGAAAAACCATCTGTGAATAATACTCCCACTGATATCCACAACACTATGTGAACAGAGTGGTCAGCATCGAGAAGGCCAAAATGTTGCCACACTTCCCGTAAAAACGGGCATACACATGACAATGTTAATTGTATGAACTATTATAAACTAAAGCCTAAATGGCAAATCTTGTCTGCACTACAACCATATACACTGCCATGAATCTAGTCATAATAGTGGGAAATGTCCCATTCAAAGTTCAATCATGTCAGGATTCTGGTATGTAGAGTGAATATCCAGAATACTTTGCGCTTGCAAAGTATTCTGAACCTGTCCCCTCCTCTTTTAGGGGTATTCATTTTCTCCACACCCTGTATAGAAGGGCTGGTGACGTCTTTAAAATGCATCAGGTTCCAATGTTTAGCTACATTTGTTGATTTGTTTTTTTCAATGTCATATAATTTTATAAAGTGGTTGCCACAAGAATAGTACTTGGTAAATAGAATTTGGGTACCATCATCCCTTATGAGTATTAGAGTGAAGCAGAAGTGAGAGGGAAAGGGGAAAATGTTCCAAGGGACTACTTTAATAGCGTCCCACCTCGCCACCCCACAATTTATTTGGACTATACCGGTACCTCATACAACAATACAATTTAAAGTAAAATTTCAAATTTATTTAGAAAACATCCAAAATTTTTTTTAAAACATCTATATATAAACAATATAGATTTCACATGTGACAATAATTTGACAATACAAAAATTACAATAACATTAAAAAGTGCCAACAAGGGTAGTTGAAAGCTGTTGCTTAGAATACTTGCAAACGTAACCTCAACAGTTTTGCGGATTGACCGCTTCTTCAGGAGGCGTCCAAGTACATTTTCTAAGAATCAAATGACTACAATTACACATATGATAGGAAAACATATATGACCATAGAGACAATAAAAGCATTGGCCATACATAGCCATTGGAGTGATAGATCAGTTGAAATACAAAAACATAGACTCACCAACCACTGCCCTAAATGGGCTGGCATGGCACTGTGAGACGCCCCAATTAGGGCGTTCCCCCGGGGGCGAGCACGGGGGGCTTTTTTACGGCAGGACACACTATTGTGTAGAGAAAATGAAGTATGTATTAAATGATGAAAACATGGGACAATTGTGAGAAAAGCCACCCAAATAGAAAAGGAAGGTGGTGACCAAGCTGGGGGGAAAAGGGAAAGAGGAGAGTCAAGGGGAAGAAGGGAAGGAAGGGAAAGGAGGGGGAGGGGGAAGAGGGGGGAAAAAAAAAAAGGGGGGGGAAGGGAAGAGGGGAGGGATGACAGAGGGATCTCTTTCCTTTTTCTTTCCCCCCCCTCATCTCTATGCCTATAATATCGGGAATTTCAATTGTTATATTTCCAGTATATAGAGCGGCTCTATTTGTTGTAAAGTAAATGTATAGTGTAAGATAACGACTGGTTCTTTTTGGTTTTTCTTTTGTAATTATTTTTACTATTATTCTGTGATTCTGTGATTTCATCACATTATAACAAATTGACAAGTTGCCTATTCACAGGCGTTCGGATTGGTCGATCGAACACAATGTCTAGAAATGATATTTGTATCATTGTATTTTTTTCTGTTTTCAGCTATTTTAATATCCTCACCACCTATATGCGGCGTGAGGAGTTCATTCTACCTCGGTGGCGGGCATGTGGCTTTCCAGGCAGAGGTGGAGCCCCTCCTTAGGATTGGGCTCTGTTCCTCCGCCTCCTTTAGGCGGTGTTTATCACCGCCATCTCTTTGGGCTAGGCGCAGGTGTGGATCATTGACCGCGCGTGCGCTCTAGGTGAAAGCCTGACCCGGAAGTAGTGTTGCGGAAGCTCGAGCGCCTCACTCCTTCTGGGCTGGGGGCATATAAGGCCGCCGCCATGGCGGTCTTATATCCACGGCGGACACCTGATACGCTATGCACGTTTGGATTAACCAAAAGTAAGTTCATACTCAAGCCCTTACCTCCTTCCTCGTCCTAATTTGTTGTTATCCATCAGCCAAACATACTCTACTGCCAAGAATCTAATTATGTTCTCTGGTCAATTGCAGTCTAATCTTTTAGGTTTGCTGAGACCATTAACATTTGCAGTACTTATATGCGTTATCATCCAGAATTTGACAATGTTCCTTGGTCATTTTGCAGTGTAATCCTATAGGCTTGCTGAGACCATTAACACTTTCAGTACTCACTCACCGGTTTATCCATCTACAATAAGCTGCAACACAGCAACCTGCAACAATCACCAAACTATATAGCATTTAAGACAACTCCTGTTCCCAGGGGTAATTTATCGGACCTACATTGGTATTCTAACAGGGTAGGTTCCTTTCTGGCCATAGCCAACAATTATCAGATACACTAGAGGTGGAGGGCTGATTCTGGATTGTTTTTCCCTCCCCCCTTCCCTCTTATCTTTCCCATCCACCATTAACCTCCCCCCTTCTTCCCTCCCCCTTCCCCCTCCCCTCCTTCCTCCCCCCCTCCCTTCCCTCCCCCTCTCCTTTCTCCCCTACCCCTCCCTTCCCCTCCCCCCCTCCCCTTCCTCTTCCCCTCCCCCCTCCCCTCCCCTCCCCTTCCCCTCTTCCCCATCTCTCCCCTTCCCCCCTCCCCCCTTCCCATGCTTCCCTTTTCCCCCCCTTCCCTCCCCCCTCTTTCCTTTTGGTTTCCTTCCCTCCTCCCCCCTCCCACCATCCGATCTTTCCTCCCCTTTTCCTTCCCCTTCCCCTCCTTCCTCTGCCCATCCCCCTCACCTTCCCTTTCACCTTGCTCTTTCCCTTCCCCCCTCCCTCCCCTCTCCCTCCCCTTTCCCCTTCCTTCCTTTCCTTGTCCCTCCCCCCCCCCCATTCCCCTCCTTCCCCCCCTCCCCCCCTCCCCCCCTCCCCTCTTCCCTTCCCCCCTTTTTTATTTTTCCCCTCTTCCCCCTCCCCCTCCTTTCCCTTTCTTCCCTTCTTCCCCTTGACTCTCCTCTCTCCCTTTTCCCCCCAGCTTGGTCACCACCTTCCTTTTCTATTTGGGTGGCTTTTCTCACAATTGTCCCATGTTTTCATCATTTAATACATACTTCATTTTCTCTACACAATAGTGTGTCCTGCCGTAAAAAAGCCCCCCGTGCTCGCCCCTGGGGGAACGCCCTAATTGGGGCGTCTCACAGTGCCGTGCCAGCCCATTTAGGGCAGTGGTTGGTGAGTCTATGTTTTTGTATTTCAACTGATCTATCACTCCAATGGCTATGTATGGTCAATGCTTTTATTGTCTCTATGGTCATGTATGTTTTCCTATCATATGTTTAATTGTAGTCATTTGATTCTTAGAAAATGTACTTGGACGCCTCCTGAAGAAGCAGTCAATCCGCGAAACTGTTGAGGTTACGTTTGCAAGTATTCTAAGCAACAGCTTTCAACTACCCTTGTTGGCACTTTTTAATGTTATTGTAATTTTTGTATTGTCAAATTATTGTCACATGTGAAATCTATATTGTTTATATATAGATGTTTTAAAAAATTTGTTTGGATGTTTTCTAAATAAATTTGAAATTTTACTTTAAATTGTATTGTTGTATGAGGTACCGGTATAGTCCAAATAAATTGTGGGGTGGCGAGGTGGGACGCTATTGAGTAGTCCCTTGGAACAATTTCCCCTTTCCCTCTCACTTCTGCTTCACACTAATGTCATATAATTGATCTTTCAGCCTACGTATAGTGAGGCCAACATATTGGATCTGACATTGTTTGCTTGTGATAACATAGATGAGAAATCTGGAATTACAATTGATGAAGGATGTGATGTCAAAAGTTTTACCATTTACTCTAGAGCTCACAACTTGGCCTCTTTTTATATAGTGACAATAGTCACATCCTTTAATGCCACATTTGAAGCTACCTTTAAAGTGAAGCCAACTCGAGCCTGATTGTGTACTGGAGAACAAACTAGGAGAAAGGGATCTTCCCAGAGTGGGGGCTCTACGAGAAACCGACCTTATGCCCTTTGAAAGAATTTCATTGTAAATAGGGTCATTAAATAAGACAGGTAGATTCTTAGTTACTGTGTTATAAATTTGTGAAAATTCTATACTATAGGGTGTAGAAAAAATAGGAACATTTCCCATAGAAATGGAAAATTTCTGTTTATTGATGTAATTTTTATCTTTATTCTCTTCCAATAAGGTATTTCTAGGGACCTTATTGGCTGCCGAGAGGGCCCTAAAAATTACCTTCTCCGGGTACCCTCTGTCCTTGACCCTTTGGGTCATATCCATGGCTTCTTTTTGAAAAGTTTCCGGTGTGCTAAATAGTCGCTTTAATCTAAAAAACTGGCCAAACGGGACACCTCTAATAGTGTGTCTCGGATGGGCAGAATCGGCTCTTAAAAGAGCATTTCCGGCTGTGGATTTCCTATATATACCCGTTATCACTTCACCATTGATGCCAGACAATTTCACATCCAAAAATTGAATGGGGCTCTCTTGGAGGTTCCCAGTGAACTTTAGATTTAGAGAGTTGTTGTTTAAATAAGAAAGCCAGTTTTCTAATGAAACCCTGTCGTCCGATGTAATAAACAGAAGGTCATCTATGTAGAGACATAAAAAAAACGTATCCAACTGACGGGGACTATCATGTCCAAAGATGCAGCTCCTCTCCCACCAACCCATATATAGGGTTGGCTAGCGAGGGCGAAAATTTCACCCCCATAGTGGCGCCGCCTGATTGTGGAGATAATTGTCCCCATCAAACATAAAAAAATCATGTGTTAGCAGAAACTCTAAGGATAGTAAAATAAACTCTTGAAGTGCCAATGAGAATTTCCCAGATTCTTTTAAGAAAAAGGCAACTGTCTGTATACCCAGGACATGCGGAATGCTAGAATATAGGCTTGTCACATCACAGGTAATCCACCTGTAATTATTTTTCCATTGTACACTTTTTAGTTTGTTAAGCAATTGTTTGGTGTCCCTGAGGAACCCAGGGAGACCACAAACCAGCGGTTGCAATTGACTGTCCAACCATTCACCAAGGCGCTCATTCAATGAGGCAATTCCTGTGACAATAGGTCAACCACCAAGGGAGTTTAACCCCTTGTGGACCTTAGGTAAATGGTGGAACACAGGCATAATTGGACACTCAGGCATAAACAAGTGTTTCTCTTTCTGTGAAAAGATACCAATGTGAACAGCCCTATCCAAAAGGGAAGACAGCTCTTTTTTAAAGGATAAAATAGGGTCAGCTCTAAGTTTTTGATATGTAGTGATGTCAGGCAGCTGACGCAAAGCTTCATCTTTATATACATTAGAGTCTAACACAACTACAGTACCCCCGCTTATCTGCATTTCTAATCACGATGTTACTATCAGAAGATGAAGATTTTAAAGCTTTCTCTCATTCATAGATAGATTATCTTGCATAGGACTCTTTCGGCAGCTCCGAGCCAGCTGGGTCAAATTTCTCTCTATTAGTTTTTGAAAAAGATCGAGATCCCTGCCTCTCGATGCCACCGGATAGAAATCAGATCTCAATCTGAACGGAAAATGATTAAACATATCGGTGGAATTGTTGAGGCAAGGACTAGATTCTGAGGCCAATTCAATGAGGTCCTGCAAAGCGCAGACCTCTGTAAATAGACAAGGAGAGGGAGGAGACTCACCTCTGTGTCAGAGGCACCCGGAGAGATTTCTCCCATTTCTGATGGAAACTCAAAATAATGCTTTTTAAAAGTAAGGTTACGTGAAAACTTGTTAATGTCTAACAGTGTCCCAAAAGGGTCAAAATGCCTACTGGGGCAAAAGTTCAAACCTTTTGATAGTAGATTATTTTCTTCATCATTTAAAACCCTCTTGGAGATGTTCAGGACATTAGAAATCATCGGGGAGTCCCCCCATAGTGAATAATGGGTGTTTCTTGGAGTGTTGGTGTCTCCTACCCCCTCTCCTTGTCCTTTTGTATGATGTTTTTTTCTTTGCCTTTTTCTTGGATTCACGAGTGTTTCCTGAATTACGGCTCTCATTCAATCGATCCGGGCCGTTGGTGTGGAGAATTGTTCCGGTGAGGAGTCTGATGCTGTGGTAGCCAGTGTCGTTAGCTGATTCATTGTCATGGTCTGAAAAATGTACTCGTTTTTTTTTGTTGTTTATGGGATTTGCCAGGGGGAAATTGAGTTTTTTCCCATCCAGCTCTACAAAGCCAGCAAGATTTTTGTAACAAAGTCGGGTCTTTCTGGATGGCAGACATTTCAGTTTGCAGAGCCTCTAATTCCTTTTTCTTGGATGTTACTATAATGTCCATGAGTTTGAGGGAGCAGGTGGTTAAAGTGTCCGTCCATTCCTTTTTAAGCTCTCATCAAACAATTCCGACGTGGGGAATTTTTTAATCCTTAACCCCTGCCGCCCAGCGTACGCAGATGTGCGTACTGGGAGTTCGGGGGTTATACCGGAGGATGCCTGCAGCTGCAGGCATGCTCCCAGTACTGTTTTTTAGAGCCGGCAATTGGCTTTCCAGGGATAACAACCGATGCGGCTAAAAGCCGCTCGGCTGTTGTACCGGAGGAGTGAGAGGGTACGCCCCCCCTCCCGCCACCTACCGCTGCTCTAACCGGGCCTCCCGTTCCACCGGGAGACCCGATCTACACTTCGATGCCTCCGGCGGCTAGGGACAGACTGGAATGAAGCCAGAAAAGGCTTTGTTCCAGTCTCCTGATTGTAAACACGGAAGCGACATCATGACGTCACTTCCCGTTTACTCGGCTGCCAATGGCGCTGGCTTTAAAAAAATATACTGTATTCAGAATCGCTGAAAACGGCGATCTGATACTTTGAAGTGCAAAGGAGGGATCGGGGGTCTTTTAGACCCCCGATCCCTCCATAAAGAGTACCTGTCACCACCTATTACTGTTTACATTCCTTGTGACAGCAATAAACGTGATCAATTTTTTTTTTAAACACAATTTATTAATATAAAAATAAATAAAATAAATAAGAAAAATTTTTTTAAAGTGCCCCTGTCCCCCCCGCGAGCTCACGCAGCAAAGAAAACGCATACAGAAGTCGCGCCCGGATGTGTAAACGGTGTTCAAATCACACATGTTTTGCCGCGATTGTTAGAGCAAGAGCAATAATTTTAGCACTAGACCTCCTCTGTAACTCTAACCTGGTAAACTAAGTCAGGAAGTGATAAAACGCAGTGATGTGATCTACCGGAAGTGACGTGTGCGCTCCACGGGCCGAGAGGGAATCAGGAAGCTTACCCACAGCGAACGTTTTCTTTCATCTTTCCGGAGATCGGGGCATCACACAGGCACAGTGCACTTTATATTTGCTTCATTATAATTGTTTTCTGGTACGCATATTCTGTTGAGGGGGGTATTGTGGATGAAATACAGTTTTTAAGCAATATCCCACTATGTGGAAAGTCCATTCCTCCCATATGGTTCATTTGGAGCGCCAGAGAGTGTGACTGACACCTGGTGGACGTATTCATTGGAGCGCTGGAGAAGTTTTGTTATGGTCTAAGGCGTATTATTGCTGTATCTCTGGTGCGTGCATCCCCCATAAGGGAGGTCCCCCTCACGTGGTGAAATATATGGTGGAAGGCCCTTTTTACAGAACACAGCGAAAGCTACAACAAACCTCCTTCACTCTTTATAATGTCTTATGCATGGATTGTATATGAAAGCCTGTCCTTCTGAAACAGTTTGGACATGAAACGCTGCTGCAATATTTGAAAAGACTTTGATTTTAGGACTTTTTCGATTATTGCCATTTATACATTTTATATGTTTTATTTCAAGTGGCTGCTTCTTAGTGTCTCACACTATTTAATTTCTATTACATCATTACCACGGGGATTTCTGAGTCCAGGGCGCAGAGTGATGTTTTGTTAGGCGGGCATATCTCTTCATAGAAAAATATCCTTTCTTCCCTAACCTGGTAACTGTGCGTGCAATTATAAAGCGTGACTTGTTTGGTATCTATTTACTTGGCGTAACATCATCTTTCACATTATACAAAAAATTGGGCTAACTTTACTGTTTCTGTTTTTTTAAATTCATGAAAGTGTCCCTTTTCCCAAAAAGTTGCGTTTAAAACACCGCTGCACCCAAACACCAATGTCAAAAATAGGCTTAGTCATGAAAGGGTTAATCCACGTATGAATTGTGCTAAGAAGATGTATTCCGCTAGGAAGTTAGCATCCCAGAAGGACCTGATTTCTTTGGCCATCAGGTGTTCCAATCTCCTGAACAAACATGTAAGGGTCGGTTCACACTGGGGCGACTTGGGATCCGACTTGTACGCCCTCAAGTCGCCCCAAGTCGCCCCAAGTCGCTTTGTATTTAGATTAACATGGTAGGCAATGGGAGCGTCTTAATTGACACTACTGAAGTCGCTCCGACTTCAGAAAAGGTTCCTGTACTACTTCTATCCGACTTGTAGGCGACTTGTACCCCATTCAACTCAATGTAAGTCGCCTGCAAGTCGGATCTCTCTGTAAAGTCAAGCGACTTTGCAGAGAAAACCCCTCCCTCCCAGAGAGGTGATTGGCCACAGGCAAAGTCGCCTGTCATGGAGGCGACTTCAAGTCGCCTCGTAATTTGCCGAAGTCGCGCTGAAGTCCGCGCTAAAGTCGCGCTAAAGTCGCGCTGAAGCCGCGTTGAAGTCGCGGTACAAAGTCGCGCTAAAGTCGTGTTGCCCATGTGTGAACCGACCCTTAGTGAAACATCGTCATCATTAGTAGATTGCACCATGTGTGTCTGTGGATTCAATCTAAAAGGGTTGTCCGATGGTGCAGCGCTGGGACGTTTCCCACTATTATGACTAGATTCATGGCAAGTGTATATGGTTATAGTGCAGGACAAGATTTGCCATTTAGGCTTTAGTTTATAATGGTTCATACAATTAACATTGTCATGTGTATTGCCCGTTTTTACGGGAAGTGTGGCAACATTTTGACCGTCTCGATACTGACCACTCTGTTTACATAGGGGTAGATTTACTAAAACTGGAGCACTTCAGAATCTGGTGCAGCTGCGCATGGTAGCCAATCAGCTTCTAACCTCAACCTGTTCAATTAAGCTTTCGCAATAAAACCTGGAAGCTGATTGGTTTCTATTCAGAGTTGCACCAGATTTTGCACTCTCAGCTTTAGTAAATAACCCCTACAGTGTTGTGGATATCAGTGGGAGTATTATTCACAGATGGTTTTCTCTTACATGTTGGCAGTTTAGTCAGCCACTAGGACATGTTTCGAACACTATGGACTATTGAGAGGTTTGAGTGGGGATATGTCTACAAGTTAAACATGATTGGCCATACATGGCCATGTCTTCTACTGTCTGTTTTCATTAATAATAATTTTTTTCTCCCTCGTTTTCTTTTTGCCTCCCTGCCTGGCTTTTGGTTTTTGTTTTTCTCTTCCCTTGTCCCCTTTACCCTATGTTGGTGTAGAGTGGTTTATTTGGTTTTGTATTCATTTGTATCCATTTACATAATTGGATTCTATTTCATGTTAGACACACCTATTAACTATGTTTCACATTATGTCAAAACTGTTTTTACCAGTAGCCGACATTTTGCAATTCTTTGAGGTTAGCGATGCCGACATGGGTGTAGACTATGGTTCATGTGTCTGACATGAATAGTAATTCTTCATCTTCGTGTAGATGTTTGTTCTTTTAGACATCTTTTATACACATTTGCTTAGATTTATTTATAGCCGTATAGCTTGACAATGTGGGGTCCTTATCCAACATTCTATCCAATACCCTGTTCAATAGTTGTAGTTTCGCTGTGGTTGCGGTATCGACATTGTTGCAGATTGCTGCATGTATGCCGAATACTAGCGGCCACTACACATTAGGACAACTGCAGTATTTTTGAAAGCAGACATATAGATACCCACTGTCATATATACATATGTGTGTATATGGATATGTGGAGGCTTTTCATTAGTGTACAGTTTTTTGTGGCTCACAATATCAACTCCTTTTTGGATTTTGTTTCTTTGCCTTATTGGGGTTTTTTTGGGCTTTTTTGCCTTATCAATTTGTTGTACTTGTGGTATGGTGGCGTCCATGTTTTTGATTATTTGACCAGCTACCATTTTTCTTCTTTAATATTACTTATTTTCTCTACTTTTTTGTTAAAAGCAGTTTAAGTTTTGTGATAATAATAACATGTATAAGATTTTTTCAATGATGACAAATGTTTAATTGGATAGGAAATTAATCAATTTTTTATATGATAATAAATGTTTAAGTGCTTACTTATATTTGAAGTCTACGTCCACAGTTAGTTGTGCAAACAAGGATTATGTTTACACGTGTATATATATATATATATATATATATATATATATATATATATATATATATATACATGGGCTCATGTATACATTTTTTGGAACATTTGTGACTTCATGATACACTTATTGCATATACAACAACAGAGATCTGGTGGATCCCATATAAAAGTATATACATGCAACATATATGAGTACACGTACCTTATACACAATTGGTGTTAGACAACACTTATTTATTCACATATACCTCTGTGATGACTAAGCATGTTTTGGTATATTCACACATACATATATATTTTTCATTATTATTATTAACACAGATTTATTATCCAAGATATAGTCAATTATTTGCACTTTATTTTTAGTTCTTATCACATCTTATTTTATTTTATTTCATTTCATTTATTCACCAACTATTTAGGTGCTCACATATTCATTGGACACATTCACAGCTTAAATAAAAATAAATAAAGGCTATATTCCACAGTGCGGCTGTCCAGAACTTATTTTTTGCCTCGACTTATATCAGGACTACAATATTGCGGTGGATAAATCGGACACTAACTGACACTTTTGACCCTTTTTGGGGACCAGTGACACTAATACAGTGATTAGGGCTAAAAAAATATTCACAGTCACTGTACTAATGACACTGGCTAGGAAGGGGTTAACATCAGGGGAGATCAAATGGTTAAATGTGTGCCTAGCCTGTGATTACGTGTAGTGGGGGAGGTGCTTTTATTAGTGGAAGGCATGGATCAGTGTTCTTGCTTTACAGGAACACAGGATCAATGCCTTTTGTACACACAGAACAGCAATCTACCTTGTTTACATAGGCAGACTGCGGTTCTGCCTGCGTACCAAAGCATCAGCAGACATCGAGTCTGCTGTACCTGCTGATCAGCTCCTGCTGTGTAAAATCACAGTGGGAGCAGGCCGCTGGTGGTGCGCATGCACGTCCCAGACCTGGAATTGTCGAATCACGTGATCTGGCACAGAGTGGCTGCCCTGCCGCAGTAAATGTATGATGGGCGGTCGGCAAGTTGTTAATGCTTCACTTAGTTTGGCGCCCCCAGGTGTGTTCTCTTGGTCCTGCAGGTGTATCCATTCACCCAGTGTTTTTATTGTTATGTTATGTCAATATGGCTTTTTTGTGTAAGTGGGGCTCAAAGCACAGAATTAACTTGTTACTGACCACCCTGGAGCTCCCTTTTGTTCACAGTTCTCTAAATTTTGCAGAAGATTTGCTGAACCTTAATGAATTAAAAAACTGTGCAAATTCACCCATCACTAATCCTAGGGCCATCTTTAAGACAGGGCAAAAGGGGCAGCATGCCGTTTTTATCAATGAACTTTTATGTGTATTGTCGGACCGGCAATTCATTAATAGCCGCGAGTAGTTTTAAATTACTTTTTTTCCTTTGAAATGTCATTTTGCTGTCAGACTGTTCTAAACACGGGAAACATGCGCCCTTTTACAGGCATACTATAGAGACCCCCCAGGTATGAAATTTAAAGGGATATTAAACTTTTATTGTTTCACTTTAAGCTTTATTAAAATCTCTGCTCCCGAAATAACGGCCGTTTTTAAAACTTTTCTTTGCATTGATCCATGTCCCCTGGGACAGGACCCAGGTCCCCAAACACTTTTTATGACAATAACTTGCATATAAGCCTTTAAAATTAGCACTTTTGATTTCTTCCATAGACTTTTAAAGGGTGTTCCGCGGCTTTTGAATCTCCCGCGAACACCCCAAATTGTTCGCTGTTCAGCGAACTGGCGAACAGCCGATGTTCGAGTCGAACATGAGTTCAACTCGAACTCGAAGCTCATCCCTAGTAGTCAGTAAGAAAAAAATCAGCATTGCCATTGATCACACCCTCCCCTCCACCCAACACTGCCACTGATTCCAGGAGTCCTAGGATTTCTGTCTATTAATGGGTCCCCTCACTTCCCCAGTCCATGGTGTGCAGGCAGTGAGGAGATGATGTGCTGTAACCTCTAGCAACCAATCAGTGAGCAGTATTGATGTTCTGTAATCTCTAGCAACCAATCAACAAGCAGAAATCATGTTCTGTAACCTCTAGCAACTAATCCGGAAGCCGAAATGTGTGCTAAAACCTCTAGCAACCAGTCAGTAAGCGGTAATGATACACTGTAACCTCTGGCAACCAATCGTAATTGCTGCCTGTTCTGATTCAGTAAATGGATTTTGAGTCTAGCTGCTATTTATTGTATGTCTCAGAGTAGGTGGAGAGCGAAGTTGCATGGAGTCAATATTAAAGATGGCCCTGACTAATCTAAAGGTTGAAAAGCTAGAACATAATTATAGGAGCATAAAGCTGTTATCGCTTTCATAGCCAATAATATTTTAGATAACAGTTTCTTTAGAAATTTCACTTTTGGGGTAAAATTGCATGCCCTGTTTCGATCATCGAACATTAATAACTCAGTGCCCTGTCCCTAACATCCTGCAGGCATCGCTGTATAACTTGTCATCTGTGTGGCTCTGCATCTGGGGAACTCAGCACAATCACCGACTACACATTTAATCGGAATTCATTACTGTTCCTCTTTTAATTGACTATTCCTAAGCACGCAGTGCAATCAATTTGTAGCCTAATAATAACCGCTTTAACATAATACCTCTGCGGTGCTGAAGGCACCAAAAGCGCCCACGTGGTAAGTGGAGCTTTATGAAATTAGTACACCCATGCACGGCTTTGTATACAAATTACATTTTTTGTTCTTTAACTAAAGGATTAATGAAAGGAAGTTCTAAGTCTCAAGGCCTTCTAGATCTACATGCATTGTTTACTAAGAGAGGCCATGAAACACTATATAATTATAGAGGGTGTTGGTATACCACCTCTGGAAACTGCTTCTATATCTCCTGTACAAAAAGCAGCAAATGGCTGAAAATCTCTTTATCTTTTTGGTAGCATTTAAAAAGAGCATGCTTCGTTTTTGGTACGTTGGAACAGCATACAGACGATCGTTTTTTCCAATAGTAATTTGTTCCTTCGGAAAAATATAGAACATGTTCTCTATCTAAGTCCATCTGAATTTTCGACAGAAAAAGTCAGATGGGGCATACACACGTTAGGAATATACGATGAAAAACTCCCATCGGACTCTTTCTTTTGGAAATTCCACTCGTGTGTATGAGGCATAAGTCGGAAAGGGCTCCAACTATAAAAAGAGAACCAAATGAAATGATTAGCCAAATAAATGATGCTGTGGGCTTTTATTGTGTAGGCAGGATAATTACCATGCAACTGGTTAATGATTCATATGATGAACATGGAAACCCTGGAAGCTCTTTATCAAACAAAGCAAAATTCTAGAAGAAGTGCAGAAGTATGTACAGGAATATTATGTCCTATAGTCTGACAGGCACAGTAGTTATAACATACCTCCCAACTTTTTGAAATGGGAACGAGGGACACCTTTTAGCAAAAGTATGCAGGCATAGGACACACCCCCTGCCACGCCCCCTTAAAGGAGAATTATACACAAAAATGATTAGTTGATGTGCTTTTTTGCTTGTTTTCACAGGCAGATCCCCATTCTGTCACTGCTGGGAAAGATCGTGGGTGGCCGGTGGACATCGAGTAGGCCCCACCCGCTGATAGACTCCCCCGCTAGCCAGTAGGCGCGCGCACACCCACATTATAGAGTTCCCGAGCCGATGTACAATGACGGCAATTCGCGGGAAAGAGCCGACCTGCCTCATTATTATGACGGTGGCTGCTCAGCAAGTGGTTAAAGTCACCTATTGTGTCTGGTGTTTGCAAATGATTTTTTTTAAAAAGGTATTTTTATCATTCACCATCATTCATAGATGGAAACCCTAACTGGATTACACGCTGTGCTTTATAAACAATTGTCTTGTTTTATTTTCCATAAAATATGGTTTGCACCTTTTTTTTTTTTTTTTTCTTCCTTTTTTTTTTTTGCATCTTTGTGTTGCTGATCACCTGCAACCTCATTTCTGTCTACATGCATGCACTTCAGTGTCAGCCATATATCATTGCTCTGGACTGGCTTCCTGACAGTGACCATAACTGTATATTGTGTGACACCCCAGGCCCTTGTATTGACCACTATGGGTGCATGTGACAGGAAGAGATTGGTAAACAGGAAGTGCCGGAACAAGAACCTTCAAGGGTAACCAGGAAATCCTTTAATGAAAGCTCCAGTTTAATAAAATACTAAACTTTTGAAATGGCATGAGCTTTTTAAATTGTGTATGGGATTTTAGTAAAATGAGATTAGATGTTAGAATAGTGTAAATCCCATCTGCAAGCTAAACATTTTATATATATTTTAGGTTTACTCACCTAAGCCTGCCATTTGAGTCCCTTGCTGGTGCCATTTGCAGAGGAAGTAATCAACTATGATATCACCATGATATCCCAGCACTTATGCTCCATTGAGAGTCCAGACAACTACATGGCAGATGGGACTTGTAGTCTTTCATTGAGCAGGTGTAGAGGAGCGAAGCAACAGCTGTACAAAAAAAAAACAAGATGCCACAGAGAGAATTCCTGCGATTCAAATAGCGGTGGGGCAGCTTGAAGGTGGGGATCTGCTGAATGGCACCATGCGTCATGATACAGCCAAATATATGGATATAACATAAAACATGGTGGGGAAGGCGGATTTAGCCTTTAAGGTATTTCTTTTTTCTTTTAATGGTAGCTATTAGTTAGAAGGGGATGGGGGGTGAATGGTACAGGCTTTAAAACTAAAAAGTAACAACCTAAATTTTAATAACCAAATTCAGTTGATTGCAAGAAAACTAAAATGCATGATTTATTCAGGAAATAAAAGTTGTTTTAAACTACAGGTGCAGTTGATCACCTTAGAGCCAGTATATGTAGAATATAATATTACAGAAGATTTTAGCGTGTCTGGGCTTGTTTGCTGCTGTTCTACAAGCTAAACTAATTGCTGTCCAAGGTGCTGGAACGCACATCAGCTCACACTGTTGTGATGATCACAGGGCAATGTAAAAATAATGAATTCAATCTATCGAGAGAAAAAGTCAATTGTATTGGACACTTTGGTGCACTGAAAAGACCGTAGTATAATTAAAGAGACCCTATCCTTTAGCCCATTCAGGACTATCCTCATCACCTTCTACTCACCTTTACCCACTCACTATGTCAGGAACATGGTGCCAGCTGTCAGGCTGTTGTGCAGGCGCATAAACATCTATGCTGCTTGGCTAATGCATGTGTGCATAAATGTGCACATTTCTGTGAGCACAGAAGATGGACTGCATATACATTAATGCTCACATGTACGAGTGTGCACCAATGGCTACCAAGTGGCCTTTTTAAACTTGAATTCTGCACAAGGTCTTTGCTGAATGGTCTTTGGTCTTGTTCCTGTTACTCGGCTTCTGATGCACATCTTAATCCTGTAATTGACCTGGCTTCCCCTCTGACCTTGCTCTCTCTTTGTCTGCTCATATTCGCTGTCTGCCTCGTCCAACTCCAGACCTGTACTTCTGACCACACTTTTACCTACTGAATTTGTACCTTAATGCCTGCTTTGTACCTCGCTGATGACCTCTGCTTGTTCCTGGCTCTGATTCTGCTTGTGCCCTATCATACCTCCACTTGGCTATCACTTGACCAAGTTTGGGACTTGATTCCACCTTTAAAAGAGAAGCATTGGTTGTTTTTTTTTCAAAATCATACTTACCTAGGTCTATACAGCATTGGTCTGATTCTGTATCTGTCCTCCGCCAGTTCTAAGACTGAGAACCGAGCGATCAAACACTGCTGATCGCTCGGTTCTCAGAGCTCCAGAGCAGAGAGCTGGCGAATGTCAGTCACCACTGTCTGCTCTGCCCCCTCCTCGCTCACTGGAGTGCTGGGCTGTGGAGGGGGATGGGAGCTGCCGGCTAAGGCTATCAGCGACTCGCTAAGAGGTTAAGCCGGGTGCCAGTCCAGGCACATGGATGGATGCCGACTTCATTGCCCAAGCCTGGACCGGCTGTATGATATCAGCTGACAGCGAGCTTAGCCCACTGTCTGCAGAAAACAGGTCACAGGAGTGCAGATTGAACTGCACTCCTGTAATCTACAGAAATACAGCCAAACTAGCTTTGGCTGTACTTTTCCTTTAACTGGTTTTGTCTTCTCCATGGTGCATCACCAGCTATACTTCTGCTTGTCCATTGCCAGCTTTCCCTCATTCCTGCTCACAGTTTATACACTTTGGCACTTTTGCCTTTACTTCTCCCCTGCAGACCCAGTCTAAACTTCAAGGGGTGCTCTGATGGGAATTGTGCAAAAGGCCACCCTTGTCATCTCAGGCGTCATGCTGCACCTTCATCCCTGAAAACCATGGCAAATTTTTTTAAAGTTCTTGCAATGTCCATGGATCACCCAGAGGGGATTGTTTTTTTGCTCAACAAAAATGGAGTTACACTTTAAAAAACTGTGCAATTCAATCTCATACACTGTATGTTTCATACAGTACCAACTTTTGACTTTGACAGTGTCAGATAAGGCAACATTTAAAAAAAAAAAAACTGAATAAAACCTCATCTTTTCAGAATCTGACACGAGTGGCTCGCCAAACAGATTGATACGACGGCTCTTCTGCTGAGAAGCAATTTCCCTTCCAAATCTGGCCGATGAAATGATGATGCAAATCACAAAGAATAATACATAAAATGTTATTTCTTGAGCAAATGTTGGAAATATTCCTACTGCTAAAGGGCAGTTTGGTAGCGAATGCCATCTGTTTTTCCACAGATCATATCTTGCTCTATGTGGGTCTAATTATACAACAATTTGTGTGTGACCTGGCAGCTTCAAGAGAGAATTACATTTTGTTTAGAGATGCGGAGAGAGGGCTCTCTGCTAGGCGGCTGGCATTTTGCGACTTTTGACCCGTGCTTATTACAGGCAAGGTAGCCTAGCCTATGTGCATATCTAAGGTAGGTAAATGTAATCTGAAACAATGAGTGAGCACGACTATCCATTGCGCTGTTCGGCACTAGGTACACTTGAAAGTATTGAAATAAAAAAATCAATTTTTGTTTAAGTACCTTGAAGAGTAGTCAACCTGCACATGGCAGTAAGTTAAGAGATTGCTTTCACCGGAGACTGATTGATAGGTCAAGAAATGTTATTTTTTTTCCTACACTATTGAAATTTAACGGGGTTCTTTTTTTATACCTGAGAACTGAAAAGAGTTATTACAATAGAATGGAAAATTTTTCAGTAAATGAGGAAAAGGTTATGATGAAGACGAACAGGAGTCAGGAAACGGGATGTGAATTATTGACTGAAGTAGTTGGCTTGTGATCTAGAATGAAGATTCAGCAAATGAGACCTAGGGAGTCAATATTTGGGGGAATAGCTACCCAAAAATAACAGGTGGGGGAATGACTCTTTGTTCTCAATAGTGTTGCATAGGGAAATGACATGGGGATTGTCATGTAAATGCCATACTTTAGTGCTTCATTCTTTTCCTACAACAGAATGTGAAAAATTTTCCTTTGTGTTAAAGTGGATGTGAACCTTTACGAATACAATTTAGTATGATAAAACAATATGTATCATACATTATCATATTTTTAGAGATGGGTGAAACAAGGTACAGGTGTGAGCAAGAATGGGAAACAGCTGTAAATGGTCAGAGCATGTTTGGTAGGCCATGAGGAGGCAATATGTTGCCTCCTCAATGCCTGTTTTAACTATGTAAATGTAGACCCCCGCACCGCAACTGTGCACATTGCATGATGTTTCTGGGCATTTGCAGTGCAGCCCCCACTTAAATGAGTTGCAAATGACAGCAGTGCCACTTGATGAATTTAACCACTTGAAGAGTTGCCCCCCCTCCCCCCCATGACCAGCCAATTTTTTTTTCGATACAGCACTGTGTTATTTTAACTGACAATTGCACGGTCATGCGACATTGTACCCAAATAAACTGTATGTCCTTTTTTCCCACGAATAGAGCTTTATTTTGGTGGTATTTGACCACCTTTGTGTTTTTTATTTTTTGTGCTAGAAAAAAAAAAGGACCGACAGTTTTGAAAATTAAACAATTTTTTCTTACTTTCTGCTATAAAACCTATCCAATAAAAAAATTGAAAAAAACTAATTTCTTTTTAAATTTAGGCCAATATGTACAGTATCTCACAAAAGTGAGTATATATAAAATATATTGATCCTGCACAAAACCTAAATGACCAATGTGAAAGGAAAAACTCAATAAATGAAACATATGCAACTATTCAATAGTCACAAACCAAAGTGCATAGGATGTTTAAAGTTGGTGACCAATATTTGAATGTGTGAGTACAAAACTCTACCGTGACAATATTGCCCAACCAAATGATGGATATAATCATAATGAAACAAATGAGACCATAATAATGAGAAAATGTGGAAAAAAATGTGTGGAAAAAAAATGTGATAAAACAATCTCAACAATAATGATAAA
This sequence comes from Aquarana catesbeiana, assembly GCF_042186555.1. Lineage (NCBI taxonomy): Eukaryota > Metazoa > Chordata > Amphibia > Anura > Ranidae > Aquarana > Aquarana catesbeiana. Next base: position 115,339,300 of record NC_133329.1, read on the forward strand.
TCATATAAATGAGAAAAATAGGAAAAAGTCCCAGAAAAATAAACAATAAAAATTATAAAAAAATATAAAAAAGATGATGGAAACAGTTCATGGGTCTTCACAATAGACAAAAGCAGGGCATGTCAAGTTGACTGTAGTATGCTGATTCTATATGCTCACAGAGCCCTTACCTTAAAGGTAGAAAAAAATGCCTTACTCCAAATGGATAGTTGCCTCAATTCCACATCCCCGGATCCGCCTGGAAGGCAAAAGACCACTTGGAAGGACGAACAGGATCAGCCTCACCCCAGTAAACAAATCCACATGGAAAAATAAATGGGCTTCCAATAGTGCGTTATCGCAAATATACCAAGTTTATTAAATAATTAAATATAAAAAAACTGCTTAAATATAAGCAGTTCCAGCCAAGCAAAAGGTTGCCAAAACGTTAAAACGGCATTCTAAGCCACCTAGTATGTCACTTCCGGTCCGCTATCACAACAACTGGTTCAAAGTACCAGCTTCCGGTAGCATCAATTACGTCTATCCTACGCGTTACATCACGCCCTCGTGATTTCCTCAGGGGAGGAAGTAAGGTAAGGGCTCTGTGAGCAAATAGAATGGATGTCAGCATACTACAGTCAATTTGACACGCCCTGCTTTTGTCTATTGTGAAGACCCATGAACTGTTTCCATCATCTGTTTTATATTTTTTATCATTTTTATTGTTTATTTTTCTGGGACTTTTTCCTATTTTTCTCATTTATATGATTTATCATTATTGTTGAGATTGTTTTATCACATTTTTTTCCACACATTTTTTCCACATTTTCTCATTATTATGGTCTCATTTGTTTCATTATGATTATATCCATCACTTAGTTGGGCAATATTGTCACAGTACAGTTTTGTACTCACACATTCAAATATTGGTCACCAACTTTAAACATCCTATGCACTTTGGTTTGTGACTATTGAATAGTTGCATATGTTTAATTTATTGTGTTTTCCTTTCACATTGGTCATTTAGGTTTTGCGCAGGATCAATATATTTTATATATACTCACTGTTTGTTTGTGGGTGGTTTGTGATCACCAATAGCTCTTGCAGCAATTCCACCACATTTATATTCACATTTAGATTTATATTTAATAGCGCAGAAGTCCTTTTTATTTATTTTATCTCACAAAAGTGAGTACACCTCACATTTTTGTAAATATTTTATTATACCTTTTCATGTGACAACACTGAAGAAATGACACTTTGCTACAATGTAAAGTAGTGAGTGTACAGCTTGTATAACAGTGTAAATTTGCTGTCCCCTCAAAATAACTCAACACACAGCCATTAATGTCTAAACCACTGGCAACAAAAGTGAGTACACCCCTAAGTGAAAATGTCCAAATTGGGCCAAAAGTGTCAATATTTTGTGTGGCCACCATTATTTTCCAGCACTGCCTTAACCCTCTTGGGCATGGAGTTCACCAGAGCTACACAGGTTGCCACTGGAGTCCTCCTCTATAATGACATCACGGAGCTGGTGGATGTTAGAGACCTTGCACTCCTCCACCTTCTGTTTGAGCATGCCCCACAGATGCTCAATAGGGTTTAGTTATAAACAAGGCCAAGGATAAATCCAAGGAAAAAAACAAGCTTAACTTACCGACCAGCCTGCAGACAACCAAGTAAACCTGACTAACAGTAGTTAAAAGCGGGGGTTTCATCTGCACATTTGCAAATGCATGCGTAAACCACAGAGCCTCGTCAGAGCACCCTGGTATCTGTGGTGCCTAACACTAACTTATAAGTGTCCCCACAGTGGAGGCACATGAATTCTGATGGATAGGTGAGAGCAGGTGGACTGAAGAGGAGGCACCCCTTCTTAAAGGTACAGGGGCACATTGAACACCCAGCATATAGCATGATAGCTGCAAAGGCGTCAGTGCATTGCCTGACCATAAAACACAACAGTGATACAAAAAGGGTATGCCATTTGCCCCCATCTATAGTTGGCTATCACAGTAAGAAGCATTGGAAGGCTAACAATAGTTATAAACAAGGCCAAGGATAAATTCAAGGAAAAAAACAAGCTTAACTTACCGACCAGCCTGCAGACAACCAAGTAAACCTGATTGGCTGGGAGGAGGATCAGTGTTAAAATAGTAAATATTCATTCACTGTTTTAACACACCTGGGTGGGCCCCATTCGCATTCTCTGTGCCCCGAGCCCACCCTATTTTGAAGACTATTAGAGCCTCTGGCTCTAATAAGTTGCTTCAAAAAAACACTCACTCCCCATTGGAACCCATGCATCCGGCATCCTGCAATGGGCCGCACGCATGGATAGGGGGAGGCTGCGATGGATAGGGGGGGCGATGCCCGTGCGCCTTTAATGGACGGGCCGTCCCTGTTCATACCCAAAGGCCTATAAAAAGTCACCCTGATAAAAGTTAACCACAGCTAAAATATTCATTTTTCTTTGTGTATATCATATTGCATAGTCTGTATTTGAATGTTGTTGCAATGTTGGGACTTTCATAGTACATAGTAGGACCTTATCTTAAGGAGGTACCTTAATAGTGCAGAGTGGCTTCCATGTACATGAAGAGCATATAATTAAAACCTTAGTTTTCTTTTATATTTAAACTTGGGCCGTTTTTATAGCTGCCAATTTTTCATGGTAAGAAATGGCTTTCAATTGAACCTATAGTGAATTGTATCAGTTTTTTCTTGCGTATATTATTATCTCTTCTGTATTTGAATGTTGTTGTGATGTTGGTACTGGCATAATAAAAGTAGGACCTACTCTTTAGGAAGCACCATGATAGTGCAGTGTGGCCTCCATATACTTGGTGATGCATGTAAACAAGATTTTGCTTTGTTTTATTCTTTAAAATATGGGCTTACGTTGGGTTCTTTTAGATAAAAAGCAAATCCCCATGATAAGAAATTGTTCTTCTTATGCACTTGTAGTGATTTGCCCCTCACATTTACCTTTTCCAGGTTATAAACCTGGAAAAGGTAACACATCTTATTTTTCTTTACAGGATAATTTCAAAATTAGGTTATCATTAAATGTGAAGACAAAGTATACGTATCAGAACAATGTGTATGTTATCTTGAGCAGCACAAATTCAATTTAATTTGTTTTTCAGATCTATCAATCTTGGAGACATTGCTCAGGAAAATATTGTAGGCTAATGTCCTTCTGATGGCCTATTGTTACAGCTAGAGGGTTCAGTAAACAGCTTGGCCACTGAGAAATTTGGCTCTTAGCACTGTGCATTTCCGTCAGTTCTCACAATTAACCAATCAGATTGCTTGGATTCATAGAGAGAAAGCATCTGTTGTGTAATTCCATTAGCAATTTCTTGTTCCCTAATCTTGTTATCCCAGTGCAGGAGTTAGCTGCTTTCACTGCTTAATTTTTACATTAAGGGCCATTCAGGCTAAATCAGTCTTCTGTGGCATGCTCCGATTAAAGTAAATGCTAAGAAAGAAAAATCATTTCAAGTGTCGAACGGCAGGAGGATCTTTTCAAGAGTTCGTGTTGGGAAATAAAACACATATGGCCTTGTTCAGAAGGTAAATATTAGACAAGAAAAAATCTTTTCAAAACTTTAGTACCCTTGAAGCGAAAAATAAAAATGCTGTTAGATCAAAAAATCTTTTCATTATTTATTTTTATTGTAAGCTACAGCGGTACTTGAACTGAAGGATACAAACTAGGTTTAGTATAAGAGCATTGTGTAGAACAGGGGTCTCCAAACTTTGAAAACAAAGGGCCAGTTTACTGCCTTTCATAAATGCATTTATTGATTTTCAACAATCTCTCTCCCCGGCTTGACTCTGCGCCTCTCGGGCTGACTGTAGCCATTGGGGGTAGACAATTCCCTGGCATCGGGGTAAAAAATGCCATAGGCTTGGTGGTCATTAAGAGTAAAGAAATAAATTACATTGTTGGTGTCCATGGGAGGAATAGTGCCCCATTGTTGGTGTCAGTGGGAGGAATAGTGCCCCCTTGTTGGTGTCAGTGGGAGGAATAGTGCCCCATTGTTGGTGTCAGTGGGAGGAATAGTGCCCCATTGTTGGTGTCAGTGGGAGGAATAATGCCCCATCTTTAGTGTCAGTGCGAGGAATAGCTTCCTATAATTGGTGTCAGTGGGAGAATTAATTCCCCATCTCTGATGTCAGTGGAAGGAATAGTGCCCCAAGCATAGGTGTGCACAGCCTAATGCATTAAGGTGTGCACCCTTAAGCTGAAACACACATGCATGTGTATGTATCTACATATATATGACTCTGGCACATTGATCTCCCTGCTGGCACAGTGGAAGAGAAAAGGATAAACACTTCTCTTATGGCAGAGCCGGTAAGAGGGAGATCTTTCCCATGTTCCTGTTGCTACACAGAAGGATAACACTAATGCACATGGGGGGATTAGGGTGTGCCTGGGCACACCCGGCACACCCTGTGCGCACGCCTATGGCCCCAAGGGCCGGATAAAGGCAAGCAAAGGGCCACATCTAGCTGCAGTTTGGACACCCCTGGTGTAGAAGAATAGGGTTCACTATTTCATCATATGGCATCTGTATGTTAAATCTAAACCCAAAAATAACAATTTAATGTATTGCAGCTTTCCAGTCTTTAGATGAGGTTGCTGCATTTTTATTCTTTTTTCCCTGGTTTTTTTTACCTTTATTTTCACCTGGTGATCATGACAGTAACACTTCCCCTCCTTGGGTGGCAACACTCGCCTATCCACTGCCTGTATGGAGTAAGCCTTGGTTGGCACCCAACCCAGATTTCAATCATGTCAGCCCTTATTCATCTCTATTATATGCAGGATGGCGAGATTAGTAGTTTGCAGGCGGAAGATAACATTGTTTTATGCTTCTAGTTCAGCTCACAGGAACTGAGAAGGACACTTCTGGGTATTTTCTGTAGTTGCTAAAAATGTTCTTAGCCTCGGACTGGTAAGCTGCAATATATGATTTCTTTGGTCTTTGGAATACTTATCTTTTAATAATAGTTATAACACACAGATGTAGTCTTGTGCAACAGACTGACTATTTTTCCTACTTTATAATACATTTCTTTTTTGTTTTTCATTTATTGCATCAGATTATTCTCACTGGATAACTGTGTTAACTAACAAATACAGTATATCAATGAATACCCTTTTCACCCTGGTCCAGATTTGCAGAATCCCTATGATAGTAGGTAATAAAAAAATAAGGTGCACCTGAGGGGGAGATCTTAAAATTATTTGCTATGATGTCCAACTACCTCCAAAGTGATGTTTTGTATCTGCGCTGACCAATCAGTTCAGACAACTCAGAATCACTCTGATCCGTCCCTGAAGCCCTGAAGAAAGAAGAGGGAGAGGAGTGGGGATTTCAGATTTCTGGGCCACTATACCGTCTCCGGCAGAATGTATCAGTTTACATACTGTACTGTATATGAGACAAATCATTTACCACTGGCAGGGGTGTTTAAGATGATCAGCTTTTATTTATTTGTGTAAAACCTTAATCCTAAAAGGAAAAAACTGTTTGCTGTAACTGATTATAAAGTGTGAAATGGAGTTTGGCTTTAATTTGTTAGTGTGTTTAAATCTGCTAATACATGTACTACTCCCCTCCCCCCAGACTGACAATGCCACTGTCTGCTGTGCCACCTGTTCTCATTGCTCTAGAGTAGTGTGTCTCACTAATGCAGGAGGTGTGTTATTGGCCAGATCTCCAGGTGAAAACAGAGGGGAAAAAAGCCAAAGAAAAGAAAACGAATGCAGCGACCACATCTAATGATTGGTAAGCTGCAATAGTATTCATTTTTGGTTTTGGGTTTAATACCACTTTAAGAAGCTTGAAAATCTTAACCTACTGGTGACCAAATGTTGTACCTTGCACATCTTGTTACAGCCCCATGCCCCTGCAATCACAGATCTTGTCCAAATTATCCTCAACCTTATGCATATGGACAGACTGGACATGGAAAAGCATAAAAAATACAATAATGAAAAGTACTTTACAACTTGGACCCCTTTCATGATCTGTGCGATACCCCAAACACATCTTCATCCACTTGTTTTGGCAGCTCAAATCACTGCTTGGTAGCAAATAGGTAAACTTACAAAAACCCTAGGTCCTTTATAACTAGATTGTGTTCATGCTACTTATAAATAGTTTGGTCTTTCACCATCAAGCTATTTACATCAGGTGATGGTGAACAAGTCCTTTCTGGGCCAACATCAACTCTGACCCTCCCTCCCACCCTTCATATCTCCCGACATTTTTTTGTTATTCTATCTGGTTTCTTGATATGGCCTTCAGGGTCATCATGGATGAGTCCTCCACCTTTTCTTCCTTCTTTTTATGTTCTGTTTTTAAAACTACCAACTGTTTAGTCTTAAAACAAGCCCTGTATTCACCTACAGAACGTACACTATATTGTCAAAAGTATTGTGACTCCTGTCTTTACATGTACATGAACTTTTCCGCAGGATGTGGAAACCTTGCAAAAAGATCTGAACAAATTAATGGGGTGGGCAACTACATGGCAAATGAGGTTCAATGTAGAAAAATGTAAAATAATGCATTTGAGTGGCAAAAATATGAATGCAATCTATACACTGGGGGGAGAACCTCTGGGGGAATCTAGGATGGAAAAGGACCTGGGGGTCCTAGTAGATGATAGGCTCAGCAATGGCATGCAATGCCAAGCTGCTGCTAACAAAGCAAACAGAATATCGGCATGCATTAAAAAGGGATCAACTCCAGAGATAAAACGATAATTCTCCCAATCTACAAGACTCTGGTCTGGCCGTACCTAGAGTATGCTGTCCAGTTCTGGGCACCAGTCCTCAGGAAGGATGTGCTGGAAATGGAGCGAGTACAAAAAAGGGCAACAAAGCTAATAAAGGGTCTGGAGGATATTAGTTAAGAGGAAAGGTGGCGAGCACTGAACTTATTCTCTCTGGAGAAGAGACGCTTGAGAGGGGATATGATTTCAATACACAAATACCATACTGGTGACCCCACAATAGGGATAAAACTTTTTCGCAGAAGGGAGTTTAACAAGACACCTTAAACTACGTAGAGGGTTGTTTACTGTAAGAGCAGCAAGGTTTTGGAATTCCCTTCAGCGGGGAGCATCGATAGTTTCAAGAAACTATTAGATAAGCACCTGAACGACCACAACATACAGGGATATACAATGTAATACTGACATATAATCATGCACATGGGTTGGACTTGATGGACTTGTGTCTTTTTTCAACCTCACCTACTATGTAACTATGTACTATGTAATGACATCCTAGTCTTAGTCCGTAGCGTTCAATATTGAGTTGGCCCTCCCTTTGCCCACCAAACTTGCTCATCTATGTCTTTATGGACCTTTCTTTGTTCACTGGTCCAAATCATTCAGTGGAGGGGGGATTATAGTGTTGGGTTGTTTTTCAGAGGTTGGGCTTGGCCCCTTAGTTTCAGTGAAGGGAACTTATAAGGCGTCAGCATACCAAGACATTTTGGATAATTTCATGGTCCCAACTTTATGGGAACAGTTTGGGGATGGCCCCTTCCTGGTCCAACATGACAGTGCACAAAGCAAGGTCTATAAAGACATGGATGAGCGAGTTTGGGGTGGAGAAACTTGATTGGCCTGTCCAGAGTCCTGACCACAACCCAATGGAACACCTTTGGGATGAATTAGAGTGGAGACTGTGAGCCAGGCCTTCTCATCCACATCAGTGCCTGGCCTCATGCATGAATGGTCAAACATTCCTATAGACATACTCCTAAACCTTGTGGACAGCCTTGCTAGAAGAGCTAAAGCTGTTATAGCTGTAAAGGGCTGGCCAACTCAATATTGAACCCTACGGACTAAGACCGGGATGCCATAAAAGTTCTTGTGCATGTAAAGGCAGGCGTCGCATCAAGCTGTGATGAAGGCGGTTGTGCCGAAACATTAGCCCCTTGTACCCTTTTATGTGTTCCTAATAAACCATTTACTAAGGATTTGGAGTGCCAGCTTCTTCTATTGGAATTTGCTGATTACTTGCTGTCGTGAGGACATCGTAGCCTGAGCACCCTCCTGTGGACTGCAACTGATAGCTAGGATATTTCTTTGAAGAGCGCTGCATTTTTTGACTGGTCGCAATACTTTTGACAATATAGTGTTTATGTTGCTACATTTTTGCAGTGGTTAAATGTATAAATTGAAGGATTATCTGGCTCCATGCTATGGTAATCTAGTGAGGTCCTATGCATTTATGCCATGCCATGCATTTTCTGCTGATTTTCCTACAATAAAAAGTATATTTAAAAAATAAAGATACATACTCTTACCAATTTTTTTTTTGTAACTATAACCCTGTCTGCAGCTTGTGAATATTAACACTTTTATAGATCTAAACAAAGAGCAGCTTATAATTTATGCAATTATCTTTAGCGTTTGCAATATCTTCATACAATGGAAGCATAACATTTCAATCCCATCATGCTATTGTCTCATGTCTCCCTCCCTCCAGTTTAGGATAATTGTGCATTTATGACATTTGTTTCCGAACAAGCTACATATTTCATTTAGCAATCTGTATTTTCTGCAGTGCGCTGAGCATAAATAATTCCTCATCAGGAATAAACGCTCAGGCTTTACTTGACATGAAATGTAAGATAGTGGTGCTCATTAATGAATAATTACAGGTTCTCTTTCCCTTTTTGTTTTGTTAGTATATGTTGCACGAAGCTTGTTAGCTGCCTGGGTTTTAAATACACATTAGCCAATTTTTACAGACTTAATTGTCTATAAAATTGCTTTCTATGGAAACCTCTTATTAGCTGTTCTGATTCATTTCTTTCCTCATACCCGCCGAGGTTTACCTGCCACCTCATTTACAGAAAAGCATAAACATAATGGCTACACACGGTGAACCACAGATCCAAAAATACACAGGGCTCAATGATCTGTAGAGGCAGCTGGGAGCACCTGTCCTGTGGGGTTTATGAATTATTTAAATTGGCATTTTTTTTACATGTTTATAATGTATAGGCTTAACATGAAGAAATTGAATTATAATGTTAATGTTATAAAGTCACTTGAAAATTAAATATAAAAAAAGAAGTCTACAAAAAAAAGACTCCTAATACCTATGGCCCTGGTGAATGGCCAGTTCTCACTTATTGTGTTTCCCACTTGACCTCTGGAAGATTTACCCCCTTCGTAACAAGCCATTTTTTGCAATGTGGCACTGCGGTGCTTTAATTGCGCAGTCGTGTGATGTTGTACCCAAATAAAATGTATGTTCTTTTTTCCCACAACTAGAGCTTTCTTTTGGTGGTGACTACATTTTGCATTTTTTATTTTTTGCGCTATAAACAAAAAAAAAATATTTTTTACTTTCTGCTATAAAACATATCCAATAAAAAATGTAAACAATCAAATTTTTTCATAAATTTAGGCCAATGTGTATTCTGCTACACATTTTTGGTAAAAAAATCACAATAACTGTATATTGATTGGTTTGCACAAAAGTTATGCCCCGTACACACGGTCGGATTTTCCGATGGAAAATGTCCGATCGGAGCGTGTTGTCAGAAATTCCGACCGTGTGTGGGCTCCATCGGACATTTTCCATCGGATTTTCCGACACACAAAGTTGGAGAGCAGGAGATAAAATTTTCCGACAACAAAATCTGTTGTCGGAAATTCCGATCGTGTGTACACAAATCCGACGGACAAAGTGCCACGCATGCTCAGAATAAATAAAGAGATGAAAGCTATTGGCTACTGCCCCGTTTATAGTGCCGACGTACATGTTTTACGTCACCGCGTTTAAAACGATCGGATTTTCCGACAACTTTGTGTGACCGTGTGTATGCAAGACAAGTTTGAGCCAACATCCGTCGAAAAAAATCCTAGGATTTTGTTGTCGGAATGTCCGAACAAAGTCCGACCGTGTGTACGGGGCATTATAGTGTCTACAAACTATGGGATATTTTTATTTATTTTTAAGTAATAATGGCGATGATCAGTGACTTATATCAGGACTGCGATATTGCAGCAGACAATTTGGACACTAAGGCCGCGTACACACGGGTGGACTTTTCGACCGGACTGGTCCGACAGACTTTCCAGCGGACTTCCGACGGACTTTTGACGGACTTCCAACTGACTTTTTAACGCACGGATTTGCCTACAGACGATCACAACAAAGTCCGACGGATTCGTACGTGATGACGTACACCAGACTAAAATAAGGAAGTTGATAGCCAGTAGCCAATAGCTGCCCTAGCGTTGGTTTTTGTCCGTTGGACTAGCATACAGATGAGCGGATTTCTGGGTCCGGCGGAGTTACGACGTAAAGATTTGAAGCATGTTCCAAATCTAAAGTCCATCAGATTTGTGACTGGAAAAGTCCGCTGAAGGTCCGGTGAAGCCCACACAGGATCGGATTGTCTGCCGGATTTGGTCCGTCGGCGTCCATCGGACAAGTCCGGTTGAAAAGTCCGACCGTGTGTACGCTGCATAACTGACACTTTTGACACTTTTTGGGGACCAGTGACATTATTTCAGCGATCAGTGCTAAAAAATATGCACTGTCACTGTACTAATGGCACTGGCTGAGACGGGATTAACATCAGGGACGATCAAAGAGTAAATGTGTGCCAAGCCTGTGTTTCTCTAAACTGTGGAAGGTGTTTTTATAAGGGGAAGGCATGGATCAATGTCCCTGCTTTGCAGGAACACGGGATCCATGCCTTCCCTACTGACAGAATGGCGATCTCCCTATCTGCTGAATCATTGGTGGGTGCCGGCGGACATTGAGTCTGCAGTGTCTGCCGTTGGGCTCCCGCTGTGTGTGATCACAGAGGGAGTGAGCCGCCAGCAGCACCTGCCCTACCCGGAAAACCACATCACGTATATATATATATACATGATCCAGGGCACAGGTGCTGCCCTAGAGCAGTACAACTGCTATGGGGTGGACCTGAAGCAGTTAAAGAGGTACAATCTCTAGAAAAATCTTCACAGTGTGTTGGATGTTTGGTCCTCCAGTTCATGATGGAATCACAGTAAGCAACAGGTGTGCAGGCATCCAAGTGCAGAAAATTCTTCTGGGGGCCATAGCTCTTGAAAAGAGTTAAGTGAATACTTGGGACAGAACCACTTTCCTAGATAAATTCCAGTTCTAGGTGTACATTGCAGACCTTAATCACCAGCTTGGGGCAGGGAGGTGATTAACCAGCCTTCAGTAGAAAAAAGTCAGCTCACTAATTTCTCTATGGTGTCTAGATAAAAATACGAATTTATCAGCTTATATATATTTGAGAAAACCCCTCTATATGTTTGTTGTGTGTTTCCATTTACACAGCATACCTATTTTTTTTTATATTTCTTACCTTTTAGATGTTAGGTCATAGCTCCCAACTGTCCCTGATTACGAGGAACTGTCCCTGATTTGGAACAAAGTCCCTCTTTCCTCCTCATTTGTCCCTCATTTTGGTCTGATCTGTATAGTTGTATATAAAATGCAATATTTAGCTTTTCTAAAGTGTTTCCCAGTGCTAAACTTTTCATCCAATTTTTAAAGTGCTGCAACTGTAATGCAGCGTACACACGGTCAGACTTTTCGACCGGACTGGTCCGACGGACCGAGCCGAGCGGACAATCCGATCGTGTGTGGGCTTCATCGGACCTTCAGTGGACTTTTACAGTCGAAAATCTGAAGGACTTTAGATTTGGAACATGCTTCAAATCTTTATGTCGTAACTCCGCCGGACCCAGAAATCCGCTTGTCTGTATGCTAGTCCGACGGACAAAAACCGACGCTAGGGCAGCTATTGGCTACTGGCTATGAACTTCCTTATTTTAGTCCGGTGTACGTCATCACGTACAAATCCATCGGACTTTGGTGTGATCGTGTGTAGGCAAGTCTGTTCGTTAAAAAGTCCGTCAAAAGTCTGTTGAAAGTCCGTCGGAAAGTCCGTTGGACCAGTCTGGTCGAAAAGTCCGCCCGTGTGTATGCGGCTTAAGTTTCAAAAGCCAATATAAAGGAATAGTAGTGGTGAAAATAAGCACTTGTGGGTTTAACTATTTTTTTTTTGTGTAATTCTCCTTTAAGGGGGTGTGACAGGGGGTGTGTCCTATGCCTACATACTTTTGCTAATAGGTGTCCCTATTTCCTATCTCAAAAAGTTGGGAGGTATGTGTTAGGTGCCATAGCTGACTGCAAAGTTTTTTGAGCAAAAGTCTGTCCCAAGTATGCCCTCATTAGCATACAATGCAAGAAGCTCGGCCTCTTTGCCTTATGCCCTTTGTTAGAACAGGCAGTACTCAAATCTAGTTACAATTGATAATGGATATGTACAGACAGGGTTAATTATGGCAAACACAGCTGCCCAGACCCTCATAAACAAAGAAAACTACTATTTTATCATGATTGCCTGATGGTTTACATTTTTAGGGTTGTATTCAAGATGTGCAAAGAGAGATTACAGAAACATAGGTATAACATTTAATTAAGTAATGACAGATACAGATAGTAATAATTAGAAAATATAACAAGAATACTTAACTAAAGATGCTGTTTTGCAACAGAGTCCCATCTGCTTTTCATACAGCATGGCATAGATCAATGTTTCTCAACTCCAGTCCTCAAGTACCACCAACAGGTCATGTTTTCAGGCTTTCCATTATTTGCACAGGTGATTTGATCAGTTTAGTAATTACCAAAGCCATTTCATCTGAGGGAAATCCTGAAAACATGACCTACTGGGGGTACTTGAGGACTGGAGTTGAGAAACATTGGCATAGATGATCACAGATGCATGTACAATAGCAAGCTCTGATACAAGACTCAATATTACCAGTTCTAACTGTAGTATATACATGTCAAGTTGGTAGGATTTAACCAATCGTAAACAACATTGATTTCTAAGGAAGATAGCACATTCCCAAAAGGAAATTAGTGGACTGGCTTGTCCATATAGTCAGTTTACATTGACATTTCTATTGTATGAAGTCATCTAAGGTAACTAGACTATGGAAGCTTTCTTAGATATTGTGAGACAACTTTAATAAGGAAATATAAAAATATGCAATTTCCTAGTCAACTACCTAGGTTTTTTTCCTTGCTTGGAGGGTCCAGAATAGAGCACCTAATAGAAAGGTAACCTGTGTTTTTAATTTTTCTAAGTTATACTATGTGAATAAGGGCCATGTAACGTATACAAAGTAGGCATTATATCAATTTGGATGGAAAAGTAGAAATACACTGACCGGTAACAAGTATGTAATTCTGATTTCAGCTCGGCTTCCCTGTTAGATAATTGTTCCAAGTCAGTATCTCACAGTATTGAAGCCAGAGGATCAGCATAGCAGCCTGAGAACAGCTGCCAGCAATGATAGCAGCCATATTACTCTCATTGTAGTTTTATTTTAAAGTTGAAAAATAAAAAATACCCATGGTGTGAGGCTTCCCCACACTGCTTGGGTAAATGCTTGTTTTGTCTAGGGGTTGCAGAAAAACTATATATAACCTATCCTAAGCACCAGTGGCAAGTGACGTGGCAAGTGACAATCTGCATCTTGTGACAAGTGACAATCTGCATCTTGTGGCAAGTGACATGGCAAGTGACAATCTGCACCTTGTGGCAAGTGACAATACGCATCTTGTGGCAGGTGACGTGGTAAGTGACGTGGCAAGTGACAATCCGCATCTGGTGGCAGGTAACGTGCCAAGTGACAATCCGCATCTGGTGGCAGGTGATGTGGCAAGTGACAATCCGCATCCTGTGGCAAGTGATGTGGCAAGTGACAAGCTGCATTTGGTGGCAGGGCGATAGTGGCGCGTCACAAGCTGCATCTGGTGGCAGGTGACGGTGGCAATTGACACACTCAGGGCTCCCACTGATTCTGCATTATGGTGAATTGAACTATTTAATTTTTTATTACAATGTAATAATAGAAATAATGCACTTCAATCATCCTGACACCATACCAACCATGGTGCCGTAATGATTGAAGCGGTAATTCCAGGCATTGCCCCGACAAATTGCCAGGGAAAAACTGCCCCCCCCCCCCCCACCTCACCTCACCTCACCTCACCTCAGGCCTTGGCATAATTTTCTTCCATTCAGTTGGTCCCTGGTGCCAAAAAGGTTGGGGACTGCTGCTGTAGCGCATCAGGAGGCCCATGGGGAGATCACAAAGATCTCCCATGAAGTTGATAAAGTGTTAAGATTGTTGCGGCTGGCCTTAACACTTTCATCAGTTTACTTTCTGTCAGTGCCCCTCCCGAGACTAGACTCTGGATCCGCCCCTGGTCTCTTACCAGGTGCAGTGGTGCCGTACTGCTGCTGCGGCAGTCCCGGTTCCTGCTCGCCACTAACTGACATTCCAGTGGTGGTTGGTTGCTAGGACCACCCAGCATTTAGCAACCAACCATGTGACTCCGCCCCCAGCATTCAGCGGAGAGTGGAACTTTCCTGGCTTGCAGTCCTGTCCTGGGCTGGCTGCTGCCATACCTCCCGGCTCACTGTCTCCTCAGTGGTTGGTTGCTATCAACCAAACACAGTTTGTCTAACTCCGCTCCCTCCCAGTGTGGAACCTTCTCATTTAGACCTGGCTGCTGCAAATGCCCTGCCTCCCCCTTCACATGTTGTGAATTTAAAGAAGGTAAGAAACTTTAGGAGGCTTATATTTAATGCTAGAGGAGCAGCTCTGAGAACCCTGATGTAACGGGGGGGGGGGGGGGGCAGCTCTCTGGGGACCCTGAAATAAGGGGAGGCTCTTTAGTAACCCTGATGTAAGGGGAGGGTCTTTGGGGACCCTGATGTAAGGAGGGGCTCTCTGGGGACCCTGTTGTAAGGTGGGGGGCTCTGGGGACCCTGATGTAAGTAGGGAGGCTCTCTGGGGACCCTGATGTAAGGAGGAAACTCTCTAGGGACCCCGATGTAAGGGGGGCTCTCTGGGGACCCTGATGTAAGGAAGGGGCTCTCTGGGGACCCTGATGTAAGGAAGGGGCCCTCTGGGGACCCTGATGTAAGGAAGGGGCTCTCTGGGGACCCTGATGTAAGGGGGCTCTCTGGGGACCCTGATGTAATAAGGGGGGCTCTGGGGACCTTAATGTAAGTAGGGATGCTCTCTGGGGATCCTGATGTAAGGGAGAGGGTCTCTGGGGACCCTGATGTAAGGGGGAGGCTCTCTGGGGACCCTGAAGTAATGAGGGGCTTTCTGGGGACCCTGATGTGAAGGGGAGGCTCTCTGGGAAACCGGATGTAAGGGGGGGCTCTCTGGGGACCTTGATATAAGGGGGTTTTCTGGGGACCCTGATGTAAGTAGGGAGGCTTTTTGGGGACCCTGATGTAATGAGGGAGCTCTGGGGACCCTGATGTAAATGGGGGGCTCCCTTGGGACTTTCTTTACTTCACTGCTATGGGCTCTAGCCCCAGATCTTTTGTAGACCTAGCAACACCCCTGCCAAGCACCCCTGGCAGCTGGCGCTCTTCTCCTCTTTAACGTTACAGGTTAAGAGCGTTACAGGTTAAGAACAAGTGGTTACTGCCCCCACCTGTAACTGGTCACTGCAGCAAGGAGCATTGGAAAGGCAATGCATATAAAAAAAAAAACACAAAGAAATTTCCAAGCTTAACTTACCGACCAGCTTGCGACTACCGAATTGACCTATCCAACAGTATGCGTTAAAAACAGGGGTTTAGTTGCACAGCTAAAAACTTTGGGGTTTTTTTTAAGAGCAGGTTGAAGCTGGTCCTGCATTCTACATGATGACATCATAGTGCCTGCAGAGAGAAGTAAATTTCAGGGGACCAGTGGTTCAGCTGGAGGAAGCCGGCAAGAACAATGTCTGTATAGTTACTTTTTATGTTCCCCTAGACCAAAAAAGTTTGGAGGGAGCCCCACTACAAGGGTAATTTTTTCCAGAGTTCAGCTTTAAAAGTCACAATCATAGTTATAGTGTCCCTGCCCTACTGCGAAGAAAAGACCATACATAGATTGACCTCTTGGCTTATTAATCCTATGAAAGAGGGTCTCCTAACAGCTGGGTCACGGCAAGCACCCAAAGCACAGCAGTAATAAACTGTATTTTATTGTAACAAAAAATGTAAAACCAACAGGTTATGTTTTCACAAAAGTTCAGTTTTCACAATCGTCCTTCCTAGAAGATTCCATTTTAAAGGAATATTCTTGTTCATGGCCGGAAGCAGTCAATTCTCTCTAGAATTTAATGCTCAGTCTCAAACCTCATGGTAGTTAAGTAAGCTAGCTTCATGACTTGCATGAGCAGACAGACCCACTTTCAAGTGAACCTGTGTTTGTTCATGCTAAGCAAAGGTACACTGTAATGCATTACAGACCTCCACAGGCACACATGTTTACCTTGCAGGAGTGAAAGCAAAGCCTGGTGTAAGTCACAAGTAAACTGAAACATGTAAAGGAACTATGGAAGACTTTGATGCAATGTGCATTTAGCGCTTACTCAAGTCAATATGTGTTTCTGGATTCATAGCTCACAAAAGGGCTATGGACTCATTTGTGACAATGCTTATTAGACCAGTGCTGGGGGAGCAAAGAAACGGTAAGTATATTCTGGGATTGGGGGGGGGTTAAAGTGTATATAAAGCAAAAATGTTTTATTCTGTTTTATAGTACATGATGGTAGGGCTAGGTACGCACTGACAGTTTTCAAACCAGCGGGTTGAATGAAAAAAAACTTGACAGATCCCTGTACCAACACAAGCGATGTTGATTCGGTGATCTTCCCTGCTGTTTTTTTAAATTCTGACAGCAGGGGAAAGGCTACCCTGCCACCCACGTGCCAGAATCCACAGACCAGCGCTTGCAGCCATTGACTGGTTTTCAAGCATTGCCTTTCAACAGAGGCTATACGTTAGAAAGGCTTCTGTTGAACAGACTGTGGTGCACATGTACAGTACTGAAAGTTGTCTGATACCTGCTGAACCGGCTGATTATTGGCCAGTGGGTGCCTGGCTTAAAACCACTACCATATTATTTTTTGTTTGTTTGTTTCCTGTGTCCACCTGGGGATATTCTCCCTTGCTTTCTGTTCTGGACACCTAACAGGAATGGAAATCACATTTTGGAGCGTTTTCAAAGAAACAGAGGTCCCCACTGCTTTTACACTTTAAGCAAATGTGTTGCTTTGAATAGGCAAAGCACAGGTTTGCTTACAGGTCTCATTGTAATTTGAGTTATTTACTCTTTATAGCACAATTGGAGACAACCTGTCGGAAGTCTCCTTGGCCTATATACACAGACCAGTTTCCACCAAGGTTAAAGCAAAGTTTTCTCAATATATCCATGAAAAGTCCCCTCTAGACTTGAAGCCTCTTGTTTGCGAGTCATTTCAGTAACCATGTAAAAAAATAAGATTGTTTTTACACAACTTTTTCTCATGTGTCCATTTTCTAAACTACAATTTGGGTAACCTCTAAAAAGCAAGCCATAAAAGTTTCCTATTAAACGAAACCTTTTGTGTTTATGAAGTTACAGTAACAGAGTGTGACAGTCATACTGTGTGGGTCAAGAACTAAGGTTTTGTCTCTCTCTGTGCCCGCGGGCGATAAGCACATGGCATTTGTTTAACACGCATTGATTTGCTTCCCTCCGCCCTCGGTGATTTGTGGACAGTTCTCTTTTCCCTGTTTAAACTTGAGACGATATTGTTCAAGGACGCAGCCCAACGTTTCTCTAAATGACAGCTTTATAGAGCCATAGATGTTGATATGATATATGTGTTCTGATAATAAGACCTTTCCATACAGTGTTTGTTCCCATAAAAATGATTGGTTTTAAGTTGTTATTGTAATATTGCTGTGATTGTAGCATTGAAAGCAACTTTCTATAGCTAGATGGGTATCAAAAAGCTGATTAATGGTAGGCAGTATGTTCCTGTAGCCTGGCTGGTTCTGTTCGGTAATCACATGCTTTTTTTTTTTCAGAAACCATAAACCTTCCTCATAAGTATGGAAATAGATCTGTATTTAAATTTCTCAACAAAACATTGTACGATTTCTGTCAGGGCTTATTTAAATCTGAGCCCATGACTCCCTGCTGTTATTGTATGAGACAAATGGACAGTAGTCAGTGTAATTAGGTAGCCAATAGCATTTATACAAAATGAAAAGGAACTCGTAATTATAGATGTGTATTTTGGTCTTTGCAGGAATCAAACTAATTTATAAAGATTGCCTTAATGGGAAGCTAAGCATTGCCTTCATATATAAGGTAATTTCATGCTATCACTTCCATCACCAATAAAAAAAAAATGTATGTTTTATTTAAAGGGAATGTATAGTGGCTTTGTACATATTTGTTTTCTTTTTTTATTATGGTCAGGACTACATTTTATTACTACTAATTTTCTAGTCAGGTGAATTTGAAAATTGGTACATGAATAATATTCTTTTTATACTTATACCCAGACAACTTTAGACTGTTTTCCCCAGTTTCTTTTTATTAATTTCCTGTTGTAAATGGCTTGTTGATTGCTAGACATTGCTAGACAGTGAATATCGGAGTGACATAACTTCTCTCCCATTTCTCCACCATCTGCTCTACAACTCTATCTGCGGTTTCAATTTTCAATGAGAGACAGATGAAAAGAAAACTGCTTCGGATGTGCTGTAACTTTCGAAAACCCACTGTTCTTTGGGAATCCTATATCATAGCCACACCCTGTATTTAATTCTTAAGTATATATATACACTTTATTACCTTTTAATATTAGATTAGTAAATACATGTACCTTGTAGTCAAATGTTCAAAAAATTAAGATAAGGGCTGCCACTTATGCATTGTTCAATTTACAGAATTCACGGATATATATATACATACAATATCTCACAAAAATGAGTACACCCCTCACATTTTTGTAAATATTTTATTATATCTTTTTATGTGACAACACTGAAGAAATGACACTTTGCTACAATGTAAAGTAGTGAGTGTACAGCTTGTATAACAGTGTCAATTTGTTGTCCCCTCAAAATAACTCAACACACAGCCATTAATGTCTAAGCCACTGTCAACAAAAGTTAGTACACCGATTGAACTAATTGAAAATGTCCAAATTGGGCCCAATTAGTCATTTTCCCTCCCCGGTGTCCTGTGACTCGTTGGTGTTACAAGGTCTCAGATGTGAATTGGGAGCTCTCACTCTCTCATACTGGTCACTGGAAGTTCAACATGGCACCTCATGACAAAGAACTCTCTGAGGATCTGAAAAAAAGAACTGTTGCTCTACATAAAGATGGCCTAGGCTATAAGAAGATTGCCAAGACCCTGAAACTGAGCTGCAGCATGGTGGCAAAGACTATACAGTGGTTTAACAGGACAGGTTCCGCTCAGAACAGGTCTCGCCATGGTCGAACAAAGAAGCTGAGTGCACAAGCTCAGCGTCATATCCAGAGGTTGTCATTGAGAAATAGATGTAGGAGTGCTTCCAGCATTGCTGCAGAGGATGAAGGGGTGGGGGGTCAGACTGTCAGTGCTCAGACCATACGCCGCACACTGCATCAAATTGTTCTGCATGGCTGTCGTCCCAGAAGGAAGCCTTCTAAAGATGATGCAGAAGAAAGCCCGCAAACAGTTTGCTGAAGACAAGCAAACTAAGGACATGGATTACTGGAATCATGTGCTATGGTCTGATGAGACCAAGATAAACTTATTTGGTTCATATGGTATCAAGCGTGTGTGGCGGCAACCAGGTGAGGAGTACAAAGACAAGTGTGTCATGCCTACAGTCAAGCATGGTGGTGGGAGTGTCATGGTCTGGGGCTGTAAGAGTGCTGCCGGTACTGGGGAGCTACAGTTCATTGAGGGAATCATGAATGCCAACATGTACATACTGAAGCATGAACACCTCCCTTCGGAGATTGGGCCGCAGGGCAGTATTCCAACATGATAACAACCCTAAAGCCACCACAAGACAACCACTGCCTTGCTAAAGAAGCTGAGGGTAAAAGTGATGGACTGACCAAGACCTAAACCCTACTGAGCATCTGTGGGGCATCCTCAAATGGAAGGTGGAGGAGCACAAAGTCTCTAACATCCACCAGCTGATGTCGTCATGGAGGAGTGGAAGAGGACTCCAGTGGCAACCTGTGAAGCTCTAGTGAACTCCGTGCCTAATAGGGTTAAGGCAGTGCTGGAAAATAATGGTGGCCAAATAAAATATTGACGCTTTGGGCCCAATTTGGGCATTTTCACTTAGGGGTGTTCTCACTTTTGTTGCCAGCGGTTTAGACATTAATGGCTGTGTGTTGAGTTATTTTGAGGGGACAGCAAATTTACACTGTTATACAAGCTGTACACTCACTACTTTACATTGTAGCAATGTGTCATTTCTTCAGTGCTGACAAATGAAAAGATATAATATATTTACAAAAATGTGAGGGGTGTACTCACTTTTGTGAGATACTGTATATACTGTATATATATGAAATGCAGATAAAAACTCAGAACTCACGATTTACTTTAATGTTTTAGGCTAATGATTCAAAATATTAAGAAAAGAGGGTCAATTTAACAGTCAGGCAACTAGCATTCTAAGAAAAAGAGGTGTGCAATGGCAGCTGCTGTGATTATTATTATATGACAGTAGAAAGCTAATGGATTCTGCACTTATTTCTAGTGGTATGCTTTTAATGACCTCTGTTGGTTTATCAATTTAAAGTCAATTTAAAGGTGACTTTAAAAGCATATTCATATATTACATATATTACAATATAACCATACAAATGAAATCTTTTACGTGAAGCCGTTTAATGTCAGCTCCACTAACTGCACATATTCATCTCTCCCTCATTCACTTACCGTCCCATTGGGCCACTTAAAGCAATTCTATTCCCCATCTCTTCTTCATAGTATAAACCTGGAGGGGTTCAGCTTTGTACACTTCCAAGTTTGGAGCTATCAGTTCCTGGCCAGTGAAGCTGGGTAAACAGCAGAACAGAGTCTCTCTGTCCCTAATCTGCTAGGGCAGAGTGCAGGGGATATGTTAGTCGTCTAATATACCCCTGATTTCTCTATAAGGAGAACCTGTCTTGTGGAAAATGCTATCACATAGGGGGCTTGTCAGTCTCTTGTAAAAGTACTAATGATGTTAAGCAAAAACAAGCAAAAATGTTTATAGAAAATAAAATAACATCAATTTTGAAAAATGTCCCCAACAGCCCACGCACATTATACATGCAAATATGTGCACATAGGACACACATAAATAATATTTGTGCAATACAAATTGGGTATCCCCACGCACCCCAGAGTAAGAAAAACACATTTATGGACTATCATTTACAGTAAACTATATATTGATGAGCTGTAAAGGTGTTAACTGTAATTATCATAGTTTACCACTGTTTAGTTGGTGCACTCAGTTTTGAGGCTTAATATATTTGGTATTTATTTAATATCAATAGTCCAGTCTTTTATATTTAAAGCCCATCTCCAAGAAAAACTGGGATTTTTTTTACATATACCTTGTGAAGCTAAGTTTGACTCACCTAAGTCTGTCATGTCACGCAGGAAGGGATGTAGAGGACCCTGATTCCGGTACACAGAAGAAAGCGAGAAAGTTTGAAATCAGAACGTCATATGACTGCAGATTTGGGTGAGTGAAAGGATAATTTAGGTATTTTATTACATTTTAATTTCTAATGGTAGCAATTAGTTAGAGGGAGTAAGGGTAAGGCTTGTTACAGAATGGAGCGGGGCTTTAAGAGAATATTTGGAGATTATATTAGGTTTGTTCACTAAAATTACTGAATTTTTCATACATTTTTTACTGAAAATATACAGTGGGTTTGTAAAAAAATGTTGAATAAATAACGTACAACATAAAAACTGCAATTCCTGCAATCTTATCCTGTACATTTCAATGAAAAAATTTGTATGTTAGCATGTGTGTGAAAAATTTTAAAAAAATGGCCCGGGAGTAAAATAAAGTGTCTAAATTTGCTATTTGCTATCTATTTTGGATAGAGTGGTGAGGCTTTAAAACCTCTGTCAGGTGTTATCTGCTGGGGAACTTCACCCTCCTTATTTGCCTTGATGACTACTCTCACTGGGACTAAATTGAAAGAAATTTCAAAATTTGTAGCTGACTACACCAGGAATAGAAGGGAAATATTCCATTGGGGACAACTAGTCAAGTGACACTAAAAGGGGATTAAACTCCCTTTGATAAGATTTTGTCTCCTTTCCAGTTGTGGCTACAGGACAGGAAGTGAAAAGAAAATGGGATACAGATGGCAAAAAATGCCAGAGTTTCCCTACATTATGCAAAATTAAAAGAAAAGCGCTGACTTTAGATATATTTTAAAACATGTATTGTATAATCTAGAACTGCTTAAACAACATTCTAAATCAGGCTATTGTATGCAATAAAACAGCTATTTTTTGCTGCTGAATACCAATAAGGTTCATTAAATAACCATGTTTCTGTCTGTTACTTTTTATTGTTCGATTACAATGTGCATTTTACAAATAATCCTTGTAATTTAATTATACATGTTTAGTAAAGCAGCATCCAGATTATGAAAGAAAATAATGTCAAGCTGACCCAAATTTCACAAAAAAAGAGGCTTTGTTTGACAAAGACTTACAATTCTTTTGGTTTGTTGTTATCTTTTTTTTTTTTTTAGATAAATTTTAGTTATAACTATGGAAACAAATTGGTTCAATTTTAGAAAAAAAAAGCCATAACCATGGAAACCCAAAGAGAAAAAGCTTTTTTTTTTTCTTACAAAAACATTGTACCCTATGTTCTGAAGCACTGCGAGGCAGTTAAAGGAATGTATAGAAATTGAAGACTGCATTATAAAGAATACAAGGTAAAGCATTTTGTTATATTAAATATATTATACTGTATAAATTTAGTTATTACGTTATTTGTCCATGTCTACTTTTAGTTTTTGAAAGCATTATTTGGAAAAAAGATTGTGTCCCATTCTGATTTTGGCAAGCAACATCTCTGAAAGCCTCTTACATTTGTATTATTTTTTAATTTTTAAGCATTAACATGTTTTTTTTATAAACAACTCTTTAAGTGAGAGCATACTTCCTGTGTGAATCATACATTCATCTAGGAAGCGAAGAATAGATAGACGGTTGTTAAGCCAGCTTTTGAAAGACCTGTAAAATATTAAAATAATAAATAATAATAAGATAAAAACAATAAACTCCAAAGTCGATTTGTTTTCTTTTGGAGAAAGCAGAAAAAGTTTATATCCTCTTGTCAGATTTTTATTGCTGTCTGTATTCCCATAGGACTGTTAATCTTGTTTATGTTTAGGATTTTGTGGAGGGCTGATGTTAAAGTGTTACTGTACCCAGGACCCTGCATTCACTATATGTTGGCTCCCACAGTACAAAACACATGGAAATGCAATTATTTTAGTAAATATAAACTGCTAAATACCTTTTCTCATCAGCAGTATATAGCAGTCTTGTGACTTCTATGAGTGTCTGGTTAAAGCTTGTAGGAGGAGTTTTCATTCCGAGCTGACTGTCCTATCAGGATGCAGGACCCCTGACCCTCTGTCTGGACAGTGCTGCTTGGCCCTGTGCTGATCACATGCACCCTCCCAAGAAAAAATATATATATGTATTTAGCAATACACACCAAACTGAGCATGTGCAGCCTGTCTCCTGGCTCTGCATTATCAGGAAATATATTGGAGGCAGTGGAAGGAGGAGAGGATCAGAGGAGACAGGATCAAACAGCCTTTTTACACAATGCGGAGGATTAACCCCTTAGGTTCCACAGTGAGTATAACAAGCATGTTTTACTGCATATACAGACTAATTTTACTGTTGTGGGTTTAGTAACACTTAAAGCCTCACCTGTTGTACCAATTAAAGTATGCGTATGTTTTACCATGTAAAAGTAATTACAAAACTGATATTTATTTTTTTGTAACTTGAAGTTTCATTAAAATAATACCTGGGGATTCTGCCATGTTCCTTTTTCAGGCACTTGACAAAACACTTTCTCTGTCTCCCACCTGTGCTCCTGCATTACCATCCAATGGAACCCCTGTTATGAATATCCTTGTTCAGGAACTTCCTGTTATAGGGTGGGAATGCCCGTGTAGAGTCACATATGATGACCCATCACATTTGGCTACCCACTGGAGTGCGCATGCGCGACGACGCCATATGCGTTCCAACACTTTTACGACAAAACAGCGCACTAAAACTGACTCCACCCCTAAGTCCAGATTCAAGCCTCACCATCCAAGTGGACATAGAGTTAGATTATAATTATTCCAAAATGTGATGGGTCGCCATATGTGACGCTACACCCTGACCCATTCTACTACTTGTCCTCCTGAGTTGTCAGCCTTGTCACATGTTCTCCTATTTAAGACTGGAAGCCACCATTGCATAAGCATGATCAACTGTTATCATCATCAGGAAACTTGCCCCACTAGAGGAGATCAACACTAAGATTTACAGCAGTATTAAACCCAAAACCAAAAATCTTATATATTGCAGTGTATCCATCGTTAGATGTGGTTGCTGCATTACTTTTCTTTTTTTTAGGCTTTTTTTCCCCTTTATTTCACCTGGTGATCCAGCCATTAACACACCTCTTGTCTTGGGGTGTCTGTATTTTGGATGAAGTAGTAAAGCAGACAAAAAATACAAAGACACTGCACTGCTGTAGTCACAAAAATAACTGTGTGAGAGCAGCTACCAGTTTTTGTGATTCACACATACAAAACAAATAATCAATCAATCAGTGCAGCACTGTACTAATTGATTGGCTATTAGTAAAGCAGACACCTTTGGACAGCAGCATTGCCAATTTTGGGGGAGAGGAGTGTTAGACTAGCAGATTTTGATGGATTTGAATAACAAATTGAAGCTTAACTCCAACTAACACTATAAGCAGTTACAGCAACCATTTTTTTTCCTTTTAGGATAAAGGTTTTACATAAATAAATACAAACTGATCATTCTAAGTACCCCTATTAGTGGTAAATGGTTTATTTCAACTCAGTAATTGCTACTTTGTCTGAACATCTTGGTCTGGTAAAATAAGTTGAAAAACAACAAACTTACTGGCTGGATCACCAGGTAAAAATAAAGGAAACAAAAAACTAATAAGGCCATCACATCTAAGAATTGGTGAGTTGCATGTAGGCAGGTAGAGTTTTATGCTGCCCAGATTGGAAGGTTTAGTGTTATTGTGTTTCCTGGTTCTTTCTTGGCAGGCTTTTTTGGGTCTGACCCACTAGTTCTGTGTATTATAAAAGACGCAGGGGTCTGGACCCCAGAAAGGGGTTGGTGCTGTTTGCTGTTCATTGCTTTTTTTCTAGGTACCATTGCTGGAGCCCGTCCTGCTAGCCTGCAAAACGTGCCGATACCGGAGTGCCAGGGGGGTTGCTGGGACCTGCAGTCTGCCCTGAAGATGCCAGTCCTGGACACTACCATCATGGACTCAACCAGCTATGGACTCTACCCTCTGCAGGTATGCTGAGCCAGCCACAAGCCTGCATTAGGGATTCGTTTAAGGAAAGACTTTTGCCTTTGTTTGATTGTCATGCCAATTTATTTAAAGTGGAACTTTAATGTTCAAAATGAAAATGGGTGAGCAGGCAGGATTTTTAATGCAGAAGAGACATGCTTTGTTTCTTCTGCATTAAAACTACTTACCTGCCTGTCCGCCCTTGTACAGTGAGCCACGCACATGCAGCCCACTGTACAAATTAGGCGATGCTAAATCTGACTGAACTCCCACGCATGTGCGGTACTGATATCATCCCTGTCTGGCCAGTGACAGCGGCCAGAGAATGTTATGAGACCCAGAATCCAGCCACCCAAAGATATCAGCAGTTGGGCAGGGAGCTCAGGAACGGTGCATCGCTGGAGCTGAGGTAAGTATTGTTCCGTATTAAAGCTTTTGAAATGTTTTTTCCTGCTCTGAAGTTACTCAATGGGGTGTAATGCGAGTAACCAGCACACATAGTTACAGAGTGGGACAGCTAAGCATATTGGGGTTAGAAGACCAGATACAAGTGGTTACCAAGGGTAACTAAGGTTTCTCAAGCAGCCTGTCATAAGTGTGTACATGTCACAGGTGGGATAGTCTCTTGTAGAAGGAGTTGTTGTCAGCACTATCTCCATGAGCAGGTACGTCTCCCATAGCAACAGGAGCAGATAAGCACCACAGGGGTCCTCAGCCTGTCCACAGGTACAAAAGAGGAAGAGTTAATGAAGTGCACACAAGGAGTCTGCGCTAGGTGCATAGCGGTGCATCATAACAATGTAGCACTAACCCCCGAAGGAGCTGCTGAAATATTTCGGGTTGTTACCATCACTCCTTTACCCATAGTTTCACCACATCAGGAACCTAGAGTCCATGTTGAGCTTTGTATCCAACAATGTATGCACCAGTCACTTTAGTATTTTTCCAATGCTTTAATGAAAAACAACTTGAAAGAAGTAGCAGTGAAGAGGTAGAAAGGGAGTTGCAGGAAAATTCAAATACCTTTTTCAGATCATTGAGGGATTGAAGATCTTAGAGACGATTATACCTTCAGTCCAAAGATCTTTTGCCCACCCGGATAGGTCTCTCTCACTGATCTAGCAGCCGGAATGGAGCACAAACAAAAAGTCTCTGCCACAGACTTTAGAGAAACAAAATAGCTATATGATCCTCTGCCACAGATTGTAGTATTAGATGAACAGTCCTCTGCCACAGGATGTAATGGTTTTAGATGAATAGCGACACAGTACCAGAACCTTTAAGCCGACCCAGTACTGTGCGGTAAGTTAAGTTAGGATGCATCCTTCAATTGAGTCACCAGGCCCCTCTTGAGGCACCAGCCTTCCGCACGGTCCTCTCCAAGATGAATCCTCCCCTGGATCTTCTCAATTGCTTGGCTTCTTCCCACAGGACAGACAGCACAGGACCACCTCTAAACCAGTGGGCCCCAGGCGACCTCCGGGCCCACTTATAGTAACGTAGCCTCGGGCCAGCATGGTCCCGAGACTGAAAGGAAACTGTCACATACCTTTAGGCCAGGAGGGCCAGCAGGTAAAAGAAAAACAAAAATGGCATCTGCCCCTTAAGTACTCTCTCCCAGAATGCATAACAGTGGACCACCTCTGCCGAGTTGCTTCTGAGAAAGAAGAGCACTCAATGCACTTCAGCCTGTTGCTTTTTAACACTGGCCTGTGGTGACCACGACACCTACAGGCGACAGCGTGAAACTGCACACAACACAGCCAATGCTGGAACAGAGGCTAATTTAGCCATAGATTAAATCTGAACTATGTACAGAACAGATAACCCACTAAATTTACATATAAGCGCCTGATCAACGGGAGCAGGGCGCTACATCAATATTGGGAGTGAGGTACCGGTGATACACTGTACAGGTAGAGACATTGGCATTGGCTCTGCGTGTCCCTCTTAAATGCAACAGTGACCGTGGTGGTGTATATAAACATCAATGGAGCTGACAAGAGTTGAATCATCTGTTCAAGTAAAGGTATACCACATAGGTGTGCGCTTTGGGTGTGCACCCCAAAGTTCAAACACACATGTGTAGTAGTACAGTAGACAGTGTCAGTAGAGCAGTGGGTGGTATCAGTAGAACAGTGGATGGTGTCAATCAGTAGAGCAGCGGACAGTGTCAGTAGGGCAGTGGACTTTGTCAGTAGAGCAGAGATTGGTGTCAGTAGTCTTTTATTTTAATATTTTAATTATTGTATTTTATTATTTTTAACAATTCTTTTTATATATATATATATATATATATATATATATATATATATATATATATATATATATATATATATATATATATATATATATTTTTACAATTTGTTAGGACTTGGTGAAATGGTGAAATAGCAGAGAAAGGGACTGAGGACAGAGACTCCCCAGTGCCTTTCTCTATAGCCTCAGCTGCCAGCAGGTGGAATCTGCATCTCACAGGGTGATTAGGGTGTGCAAAAGCAAACCTGGCACACCCCATGTGCACGCCTATGGTACCCCTTATGTAAAACAGTGACCCTATCGAAGGTACCTAGCGTAGCCCAGCAGAACCCACCCTGGTGTAGGCCTCTCATGTCACCCTTGCTTGGCACCCAGCGAGAAGGGAAACATTGCGAACATAACAACCCCTACCCTACCACCCCCCTACATGCACTTAAATCTTTTTTTTTTTTTTTTTTTTTTTGGGTTTAATACTGCTTTAAAGCTGAACTTCAGAGTTGCCTTCAGTTTTGCATTGTTGTGCAGGCTCCTTCATTGTACTGAGTTTGCTTACTCTGATTTCACTGCACACTTTGAGCTTCTACCAGTGTGCATTAAAAGCTGCAGCAAGTCCAACAGAACCTCCTTTTTTCCTGGCTGGAGGACAATCCCCCCCTCAACTTTATTACCCTTAGCCCACCATTTTCATCCAATGGATTACAGTTCATTTAATTATTGTGGGTGTTCCCTGGTGCAGTCTGCATGCAAATACAGTCTGTCTAGCAATGCCTACTCCTCCAGACTGAAATCCACCCATCTAGTCATTGTGATATTTGCATAACTCACCTAAGAGCCAGCTCTTTGCTTCCATCAGGGCTGAAGGGGAGTACTGAGACAGGTTGCTGTGATGTTTTTTAGGAAGCTATGTACAGCACTCAGTTGACTCTTCCCACCAACCATGATCTTTCTGCATAGAGAAACACAGAGACTAGGTTATGAAATCACTGGGTCTAAAATAGGGTATGAAATAAAACAGAAATATTTTTTTTCTAAATGCAAAGCACGGTGATGGAGCTTGGGGTGGTGAATGTAGTAGAAAGGTAGGACGGCAAAATATACGCAAATTAAACTTCATGTTTTAACATAGAAAAAAACAGAAACCAGAAAGGTCCCAAAGCAATTCTTCAAAAAGGAACCAACAATTGAGTACAAAAGTATTTATTACAAAATTCACTTTACACTAACCAAAAATAGAACATACCTCCACCAAAATACCTAAAATTAGACAACGTTGTCTAGAAACTCAGATGGCCACCACATTCAGACATATGCCCCCCATAAGTATCACTAAATACTTAATAAATCACTGGCAATAACTATGTTGGTATAAGAAGTAATAATGTGAAGATATTGGACCTGAATCAGATGAATACCAAGCATAAATTGGGGATCCCATCCATAGGTCTAAAAACCATTGCAATATACCATGGTATGATAAATTTGATTCCAATGACGTTGAATGGAAAGACATGAAAAGTTCATGAGTGATGAAATGAAAAAAGTCACTGGAGGCATAACTTGGAGAGTAGATAGGAGGTAATTATGCAAAATTCCTTTACTGGGATCATGTATCTAGCGGTTAATCAGGCTACTATACGACACATGCAGGCGGGTTAGTATATCTCTAGGGGGCAGGTGAGTATGTGTGTGTGTGTAAACTGCCCCCAGCCGGGGGGTAGGAAAAAATACAGCTCACCGCTCTCCACTCTCCCGATAACCACCTCTGCCACTGCACTAGTGTGAAGCCGAAATTTTGCTTGCTGGTGACCCAGGGAAAAGCCTCCGTCTGTCCCTCCAAATCACTTGTTTATAGCTGGTGTAGATGGAGGTCTCTCAGACTGTGGTGTAGATGGAGGTCTCTCAGATTGTGGTGTAGATGGAGGTCTCTCCGATTGTTTGCAGTCATGCGTACGGCCAAAGCACTCCAGCGGCTCCTTCGGATCTCCCGGGAATTGCCGAGGGGAGATCATCAGCTGGTGGGCGGATCTGAGTCAGCGCTACAGGGAGCGTGATGGCATCATGTTGACGCGTTTCACTCATGACCCAATTTTTTTCAGAGCATGCGTGGACGACTGGTAAGTATCCTTAAATAGCCCATGTGCAGTGCCGTAATTGGAATCTGCGCTGGGACCAGCAGGCATCCACTTCCGGATTAACGACCATTCTCCCAGGAAAACAACAACAATACTAAAGCTGGTCGGACGGGGAGTGCAGAGGGTCCCAGCAACCACAAAACCACCCAGCAGGGACATAACCCAACCGGAAACAAAAAACTAAATAACAAAAAAACAAAACAAAAGGAAAAACAGAAACTGAAAAAATAATAATAAAGTAATAAAATAAATAAATTAAATATATTATCTAAAAATAAAAAATAATAAATATGAAAATAATAATAAAAATGAAAAAACTCAATGATGGATATCTAAGTGGATACAGTGCAGAATGGCCAGATGATAAACTACACCTGACATGAAGACCTTAAGGAGATTCAGAAAAATTGTCATTATGGACAGAATTACAGAGAACATTCATGGTGTAAGAAAAACAGACAATTTACATTCGTTGTTGAGCCCCAGGGGTTGCATGCTGTCAAGGTTATAAATCCACATTTTTTCTTTCTGACATAAAATCCTGTCAAAATCACCCCTTCTCAGGGGTAAATTAAGTCTGTAGATACATTTAAAAGAAAGTCCCCTAGGGTCACTGTCATGAAAATTGATGAAATGCAGGGCATCATCTTTCTTAACGATGCTATGGATGTGTTCACCAACTCTGATTTTCAGCTGCCTTTTAGTTTTTCCCACATAATTCTTACCACAGGGGCAAGTCAGCATGTAGATCACCCTAGTGGTATTACAATTAATAAAGTTATTGATTTTAAATTCCTTTTTACCATCAGAGTTGGTGAACACCTGCGTCATTGCCACAAACCTGCAGACCTTACACCTCCCGCAGGGGTGCAAACCCTTCAGTGGTGGCAGATCAGACAGCCAGTTAGGTGTAATTGATCTTTGATACTCAGAATGGGTAAGGCTGTCCTTAAGGTTCCGTGATCGCCAAGCGGTCAATAGTGGGCGATCACGACAATCTCACCAATAACGGGCAAATTCGCCAGGATATGCCAATGGTGACCAAGTATGTTTTTAACCTGATCCCACTGTGCCTGATATTTGGCAATAATCCTGATGGGTGCCTGTGATTGAGTCTGAGATTTTAAACTAGATGTTTTTTCAAGGAGAGTTCCTCTATCGGCCTGCATTGCTCTTTTCTTAACCCTTCTAATGCATTGGTGCGTGTACCCCCTTTCCCCAAATCTACCATAGAGTTCCTTTGCTTCCACCCCAAAGTCCTCCTTCTGTGAGCAGTTCCGTTTGATCCTTAGGAACTAACCCACGGGTATTCCTTAAATAAGTGATCGGGGATGATGGCTGGTAGCTTGTAGGAGCATATTAGCTGGTGTTTGTTTTCGATATGTTTTGGTAGTGATCCTACCATTAAATTAGACTAGGGTACATTGGTGACGGGTGGACAACCTCCTCCTCCCAGAGGCCCAGATGAAGACAGGCATAAGAGGGAGCCCAAGGGGCATCCATCGAGGTACCCCTGATTTGTTGATAATTGATATCCAAGAATTGAAAATAATTGTGTTCCAAAAGGAAATCAAGGATATCAATAATAAACTAATTTTGCGAACCAAGAATTGGGAACTTCTTATCAAGGAAACGTTGAACGGCCTTTAATCCCCAATTATGAGGAATCGATGTGTACAATGACTCTGCATCAATTCCCACAAGTAGTGCTTCCGCTGGAAGTTTCATTGTGTCCAAATGATGCAGGACAGCCCTAGTATCTTGTACATAAGAGGGAAGATTGTGTACTAATTCCTTGATAAGAGTATCCGTGAACTTCCCTTTTTTCTCTAAGGGGCCATTAATAGCTGACACAATAGGTCTCCTGGGGGATCGGTTAGGGATTTGTGGAGTTTGGGTATGATATAGAAAGTAGGTGTGTTAAACTGCAGAACTTTCAAGTAATTTTTTGGTTATCAAGCCCTCTTCAAGGCCTAAGTTCAGTTTATAATTAAGTGCCATCACAATGAGCGGGAAGGTGTTGGAAGTGAGCCTGCGATAAGTAGAATTATCAAGAAGCAATTGCATCACCTCTTGTTCATATTTATTCTGGGTAATTAGGGCAATATTCCCACCTTTATCACTACCCTTAATCACTATATCGGAAACCTCTTCCAACTCCTTCCAGGCTTTTCTCTCTTCCCGGGTAAGATTATCAATGCCCTTATATTTCCAGTTTACTTTGGACAAGTCCTTTTGACTTGATCCAAAAATAACTCCATCCATTTATGTTTTTATAAGGGTGGCATCTTAACTGATTTAATTTGAAGTCCAGACAGGCAAACATATTCCCCTTCGGTGTCAAATGTTTCAGTTTCAGAATCAGCATTTTCCTACAATAAGGACATTAAGGCAACCAGAGCTGCTACTTCTTCCCTGTTTGATTGGTTTATTTTTTATTTATCATGCTGTTCTGTATGTCAGTACTTGAAAATCATTTTTCTTAGAAAGAGAGAAACATCTTTGTATACCTCAAATTCATTCATGACTGATTTAGGTGAGAAAGAGAGACTTTTTTGAAGTAAGGAGATATGATGTGAATTTAAAGGAAATTTAGTGAGCTTCACCACCTTCATATCCTGCCTTGTTTCAAGATTCCCAGGATTATCAGTCAGCTGAACGGGGTCGGCTAGGTTCTGCGTGTCCTGGCTCTTAATTCTCTTTGATTTTTGCCTATTTCTCTTCCTCTTCCCTGATCCACTGGATGTGTCTGGGTAATTGGTTTCCCCCTTGTTGTTGATTTGGCGTTTCCCTTGTTCGAGCCAAGGTTGTGTATTGGGTCCTCTCCTTTCTCTAAAAAAGTGACAGATTTATCTCGATTTATCACTGTCTGTGGATGAGTAGAAGTGACTGGAGGTCTGATTCTTACCCCGTCCTTGGGCCGTACGCATGCCTGCAAACAATCGGAGAGACCTCCATCTACACCAGCTATAAACAAGCGATTTGGAGGGCCAGACGGAGGCTATTTCCTGGGTCACCAGCAAGTGGAACTTCGGCTTCACACTAGTGCAGTGGAAGAGGTGGTTATCGGGAGAGTGGACAGCAGTGAGCTGTATTGTTTCCTACCCCCCGACTGGGAGCAGTTTACACACACACATATTTGCCTGCCCCCTGGGAGATATACTTACCCGCCTGCATGTGTCGTAAAGAAGCCTGATTAGCCACTAGATACATGATCCCAGTAAAGGAATTTTGCATAATTACCTCCTATCTACTCTCCAACTTATACCTCCAGTTTTTCATTTCATCACTCATGAACTTTCCATGTCTTTCCATTCAACGCCATTGGAATCAAATCTATCATACCATGGTATACTGCAATGGTTTTTAGAACTATGGATAGGGTCCCCAATTTATGTTTGGTATTCATCTGATTCAAGTCCAATATCTTGACATTATTACTTATACCAACATAGTTATTGCCAGTGATTTCACAAGCATTTAGTGATACTTATGAGGGGCGTATGTCTGAATGTGGTGGCCATTTGAGTTTCTAAACAACGTTGTCTAATTTTAGGTATTTTGGTGGAGGTATGTTCTATTTTTGATTAGTGTAAAGTGAATTTTGTAATAAATACTTTTTAGAATTTTTGTACTCAATTGCCGGTTCCTTTTTGAAGAATTGCTTTGGCTTCCATTTTTTTCTGTATGCCTAGTCAATTCAGAGGAACACTCCTCAGACTTTCCATTTAGGTCTGCTCTTTGGTGAAGGCATTTGAGAGGTGCCTTGAGGAATCACTACTGAAATGTGTCCTCCTGGCCCCAATTACTAATCAATAGAGGTTAAGCCTTTGTGTCATTTTTATCCTTCTCTTTTTTTCTAGTGTATGTTTTAACAAAGGATAAAAAAAAAGTAAAAAACAGGTATTTTATTTAAAAAATTGTAATTGTTAAAGAAACACCTGTTTTGCATGAACTTAAAACACCCATAATGACATTTACCCCTTTTCTTTAGGTTCAGTGTGAGAAAATTAAAGCGACTGTAAAGGTAAAATATATATATTTTAGATTGTAAGCTCTAACGAGCAGGGCCCTCTGATTCCTCTTGTAGCAAATTGTAATGTAACTGTAATGTCTGCCTTCATTTTGTTAAGCGCTGCGCAAACTGTTGGCGCTATATAAAACCTGTATAATAATAATAAATATATATATATATATATATATATATATATATATATATATATATATATATATATATATATATATAAAACAATCATGTCTATACTTGCCTTCACTGTGCAATAGAATTGCACAGAGCGGCCGCCAACCTCCTTTTCTCGGGACCCCGCTGGCTCTCCTGGCTCCTCCTCTCTGTCCAGTGCCTCACCATGTGAAGCTGCTTCCCATAAGGGCACTCGTGCGTGCTTGTACCTGAGCCCTGACTCAGCTCCACCCCTCCGCTCCCTCATCACTGGCTTTGATTGACAGCATTGGGAGCCAATGGCTCCCGGTGACCCAGCAAAGCCAGCGAGAAGTGGGGGGAGAGAAGAGCTGCAGATGTGCACAGCACTGGATCCAGTAAGGGATTCAGGTAAGTAAAGGGGTGAGGGGGATCAGGGCCGATCCTAGGGTCACAGACGCCTGGGTGCAGAAATATTTCTGGCGCCCCCACGTGGGTGTGGTCATCTTACCGACTCCTCCCCTTTACAAATGTTACTATGGCAACGACTCAAACACAGAGATGCTCCCCTAAGAAGTCTTCATTGCCCTAGGATCTTCCCATGATCTTTTAACAATAAAGAAAATACAGGAAGAGAGTACACTAATGAGACCTGGAGGGGAGTCTCTCTGATGCACACACAGAGGGCTGTCTGTTAGAAAGAGCCCCCAGACATAATACAAGAGACAGTCAGAGACTGCAATCATAGTACAGGAGATGGTCAGAGACTGCAATCATAGTACAGGAGATGGTCAGAGACTGCAGACATAATACAGAAGATGGTCAGAGAGTGCAGACATGTTACAAGAGATGGTCAGAGACTGCAGACATGTTACAAGAGATGGTCAGAGAATGCAGACATATTACAGGAGATGGTCAGAGACTGCAGACATACTACAGGAGATGGTCAGAGACTGGAGATATAATACAGGAGATGGTCAGAGACTGCAGACATAGTACAGGAGACAGTCAGAGACTGCAGACATGATACAAGAGATGGTCAGAGACTGGAGATATAATACAGGAGATGGTCAGAGACTGCAGACATGATACAGGAGATGGTCAGAGACTGCAGACATGATACAGGAGATGGTCAGAGACTGCAGACATGTTACAAGTGATGGTTAGAGACTGCAGACATGTTACAAGAGATGGTCAGAGAATGCGGACATATTACAGGAGATGGTCAGAGACTGCAGACATACTACAGGAGATGGTCAGAGACTGCAGACATACTACAGGAGATGGTCAGAGACTGGAGATATAATACAGGAGATGGTCAGAGACTGCAGACATAGTACAGGAGACAGTCAGAGACTGCAGACATGATACAAGAGATGGTCAGAGACTGGAAATATAATACAGGAGATGGTCAGAGACTGCAGACATGATACAGGAGATGGTCAGAGACTGCAGACATGATACAGGAGATGGTCAGAGACTGCAGACATGATACAGGAGATGGTCAGAGACTGCAGATATGATACAGGAGATGATCAGAGACTGCAGACATGATACAAGAGATGGTCAGAGACTGCAGTTCCTATGGACGTTAGTAGATAATGGCCGATCGGCCCTCTCACCTGACCCAGCGATACAGCAACAACGGTTCCTCTGATCAGGAGTCTGCTCACTCTGAATTGCCCGTGGCGAGTCCGCTGAGTAGCACCCAGATCTGTATTCTGGCAATGACTCCATTCCTTTCTCCGCCAGGGATGGCGCCAGGCTGTGTGGCTTTCCCTCTGGTGGCGCAGGTCAGCGGGGTTCTCTCTCTGATGGTGTTCCCTCAGCACTGTCCTCTCCCTCTGGAGTCCTGGGTGTACTTCCCTGAAAGCTTTCCCGGACTCCTGGCTCTCTCTCTCTCTCCCATTCAGCTGAGCATGCTGTGTGGGCTGCAGTTTCCGTGTTACAGTGGGGCTGCCAGTCCTCGGTACTACATGTCCCACAAAATTCTCCTCTTTGCTTCTTTTTTTTTTTCTTCCCTGGCCGATATGAAGGCGGGGGAAGAAACATAGTGCGCCGCTCACTAGTACAGCAGCGCGCGCGAAGAGAAGAGGGAGAGGGAGAGGGGTGTCACCCGGTGCGGTAAAACATGGTATCACCCCCCCTCCACCAACTATAGTCGCCCCTCAGTACAGATCCCCCTCCACTAAGTATAGACCCCCCTCCGTCAGTGCAGACCCCCCACTAAGTATAAACCCCTCCCTCAGTATAGACCCCCCATCAGTATAGACCCCCCAGGACAAAACACCCCCCTCTATCAGTATAGACCCCCCTCAGGACAAACCAACCACCCCTCCATTAGTACAGACCCCCCTCAGGACAACCAACCCCCCTCCATGAGTACAGACCCCCCCAGAACAAACCACCCCCCTACATTAGTACAGAACCACCCCTCCTCCATCAGTGCAGACCCCCCCTGAACAAACCACCCCCCTCAATTAGTGCAGACCCCCCTCAGGACAAACCACCCCCCTCCATTAGTACAGAACCATCCCCCTCCGTTAGTACAGACCCCCCAAAACAAACCACCCCCCTCCATTAGTACAGACCCCTCTAAAACAAACCACCCCCCTCCATTAGTACAGACCCCCAGAACAAATCACCCCCTCCATTAGTACAGACCCCTTGGGACAAACCACCCCCCTTCATGAGTACAGACCCCCCAGAACAAACCACCCCCCCTCCATGAGTACAGACCCCCAGGACAAACCACCCCCCTTCATGAGTACAGACCCCCCCAGAACAAACCCCCCCCTCCATGAGTACAGACCCCCCAGAACAAACCACCCCCCCTACATTAGTACAGAACCACCCATCCTCCATTAGTACAGACCCCCCCTGAACAAACCACCCCCCTCCATTAGTGCAGACCCCCCTCAAGAAGAACCACCCCCCTCCATTAGTACAGAACCATCCCCCTCCATTAGTACAGACCCCCCAAAACAAACCACCCCCCTCCATTAGTACAGACCCCTCTAAAACAAACCACCCCCCTCCATTAGTACAGACCCCCCCAGAACAAACCACCCCCTCCATTAGTACAGACCCCCCAGAACAAACCACCCCCCCTCCATTAGTACAGACCCCCCAGAACAAACCACCCCCCCTCCATTAGTACAGACCCCCCAGAACAAACCACCCCCCTCCATTAGTACAGACCCCCCTGGACAAACCACCCCCCTCCATTAGTACAGACCCCCAGGACAAACCACCCCCCTCCATTAGTACAGACCCCCAGGACAAACCACCCCCCTCCATTAGTACAGACCCCCCAGAACAAACCACCCCCCCTCCATTGGTACAGACCCCCCTGGACAAACCACCCCCCTACATTAGTACAGACCCCCCCAGAACAAACCACCCCCCTCCATTAGTACAGACCCCCCAGAACAAACCACCCCCTCCATTAGTACAGACCCCCCAAGATAAACCACCCCCCCTCCATTAGTATAGACCCCCCCAGGACAACCCCCCTTCATTAGTATAGACCCCCCCAGGACAATCCCCCCTTCATTAGAATAGACCCCCCAAGACAAACCACCCCCCTCCATTAGTATAGACCCCCCCAGGACAACCCCCTCTTCATTAGAATAGACCCCCCCAGGACAAACCCCCCCTTCATTAGTATAGACCCCCCAGGACAACCCCCCCTTCATTAGTATAGACCCCCCCAGGACAACCCCCCCTTCATTAGAATAGACCCCCCCAGGACAACCCCTCTTCATTAGAATAGACCCCCCCAAGAAAAACCACCCCCCCTCCATTAGTATAGACCCCCCCAGGACAACCCCCTCTTCATTAGAATAGACCCCCCAGGACAACCCCCCCTTCATTAGTATAGACCCCCCCAGGACAACCCCCCTTCATTAGTATAGACCCCCCCAGGACAACCCCCCCCTTCATCAGTATAGACCCCTCCAGGACAACCCCCTTTCATTAGTATAGACCCCCAGGACAATCCCCCTTCATTCGAATAGACCCCCCCAGGACAACCCCCCCTCCATTTGTATAGATCCCTGACAAAGCAGCCCCCCTCCATTGAGCTAATTAAAAAACTGAGCGTGTCAGGCTTGGGCAGCAGGCGGGAGTTACACAGGAGGAGGAGAGCTGAAACACGTCGGGAATGGACACCCCCCCATGACGTCACTGCGCGGCTGGTCTCTCTGCACACAGAGACACAGCCGCTACGATCTGTGGCTGGTTACGCTCTCCTCCTCTGACAGGAGGAGGGAAGGGGGATGGACTTCAGCAGGAGACACAGGGGTGGCTGCGGTGACCGGCGGAAAGAGCCGCCTACGGACATGGAGAGGAGGAGGAGGAGGGAGGGGAGCACTCTGGCGCTTCAGTGCCCCCACCTCTGTGGCGCCCGGGTGCACTGCACCCCGTGCACCCCGGCTAGGACCAGCCCTGAGGGGGATTACTGGTGCCTAAACATTTTTTACCTTAAAAAAAGTTTAGGCTTTTGAACCACTTTATAATAAAAAAGAAATAACCGCGCTAAATATAAGTGAAACACGTGAAGCAATCTCAAAGACTTCCGTGAGGAAGTACATATATAAATACAAAAATGTTGAAAAATATTAAAAATTAAATTATGAAAAGTACATGGGTCAACACATGTATGTATGAATCAAACATGAGTGTCCATATGTAATATTTGCGAATAAAAATAAGTGTCCATATATAGTAACAGAAAATAAAAATGTGAAGTAATGATCTGAAATCAGTCCAAGAAAGACCCCTTGGGTGAATCCAACCAGAGTCAATGGTGTAAAAAATATGAGTGACAACCCATACAGTATCCACAAATACCCAATAATTGCGCTTACCGCAAGGCAAGCGAACACCAGCCTGTATCACGTCTTGGTGTGGGGAATCCAGATGGTGCTCTTAGACTGTATACATCGTAGCTGAAAGGATGTAATGAGGACACCAAACTTCCATCACAAGGCAAGCCAACAACAGCTTGTGTTCAGTATTGGTTAACCACACCACACTACGTGATCCACCACCAGGCAAATAATGCGCTTACCGCAAGGCAAGACAACCACAGCTTGTGTTCAATAGCAGTATGAGAGATCCATTGGCGTTCTGGACTGCTTGCGGCAGGAACCGGGGGATACAGCAGAGACACCAAAATGACATCTCACAAGCATGTAAATAAAAAGGAACTGGCCATAGTGTAATACTGATAAAAACGATTTAATAGATAAAGGTAGAAAACTCACATGAGTATGTAAAAATACAGGAAACAGCCGGCCGGCACAGCAAGCACCCGTCCACACTAAAAATGGCGATGACGTCAGAGCGTCAACCTCCCGACGTACGTTTCACCACAAATGGCGTCGTCTGGGGAAGTTTAGGCTTTAGAACCACTTTAAGTTGAATGAAAATTTGGTTACCTAGTGTTAAGGTGCTCAGTGACATCTAACTATTCCACCAAATTGCTTTCCAACACATTTTTTCATGCTCTCCAATCATGTCATGGTAAAAATAAATTAGTATGGAGCCACACGAGGATAAAGTCATTCTATAACATCACCCTTTCAAAACGCACCAAATCTGTCACTGCCACAAGAAGCACATACAGTGCCCCATCTCCCTTAATCTTTTACTTCACAACATTGTGTATATCACTATAGTACATGTGTTTTACTTACTTGTCCTTTATTCCACAGCTTAGAGTCTTAGTAATACAAAGTCACAAATTATTAAGTCAAACAGACAACAGATTTATTTATTCAGGTCAATGGCTCTGACATTTGAAGAAATAGGACAGCAAGCAGTGATGACCTTCTACATTTAAAAAAAAAAGGTTTAAAGGAGAAGTGTGGAACTACAAAAAAATAAACATACATACTTCCCAGCTGCAGCATTAGTGCCAATGCTGCAGCTGTCCCCCGCCAGCTCTAAGTCCAAACCACATGACCACTGATCGCTCAGTTCTTGGTCTTCACTGAGCAGAGAGTGGTGACTGTCAGTCACCTGCTCTTTGTTCTGCCCATCCAGCACTCGCTGGAGTGCTGGGCAGGAGAAGGGGTGGGAGCGCCTGGCTCAGGCTCTCAGCGGTGTGCTGAGAGGCTGATCCAGATGCCTGTCAGGCATCTGGATGGATCTCAATATTATTGTTGTGATCCTTCCAGAACCTGGTGCGGCTCTGTGACATCAGCTGTCAGGGAGCCTTAGCCTGCTGTTGGTGGATCCTGGATCACAGGAGAGCACAAGTAAGTGCACTCCTGTGACCCACAAGAGAAGTATGGCCAAAAAAGCTTTGGCCACACGTCTCTTATAATGTTTATAACTAGAGGAGCACCAAAAGTTCGGCAGCCGAAACATATCGTCTGAAAAAAAGTTTTCCAATAAAGAAAAAGGTGCCGATAATGGCACGGACTCAAAAACTGCATGAAAGACGTAAAACCAGTGTGTTATTGATGCATTCTTGCTGCCTTTTCAATGCATTTCAAAGGGAATGTGCATTTTTGGTGTGTTTTTTTTAACTGACCAAAAATGCAGCAAGCAAGATTTTTAAAACCACAATGAAAGCGCAACGGACCAGTGTGAAGACATACATAGAAAAAAGGAATGATATATATATATATATATATATATATATATATATTTTTTTTTTTTTTTGGTTTCGACCAAGAGCATCCTGAATTTTTGGTTTCACCACCAAAATGTGTCGTGTATAAAGTGGCCTTCGATCATTCATGCTTTTGGCTCTGAGGAAGAGAGCTTGACCCTCGAAATGTGTAAACTGCTTTGGACGTTATGAGGTCTTCCCATGCCATCAGTTGAATACTGTGGACCTGGAGGCAGTCTCATTTACATTTCTTGATAGGCTTGTGCATGTCATGCGTTTGTGAGTATATCGATTGTTATAGATGTCTATTAAAATTGTGTTATGGTAATATGCTAGGTCGGTGCGTCCTCTCTTTCTTGTTTTCTAAAAGGGATACCCACAGTCCTGAGGGAGCAGGAAGACGCTTTGCACTTTACCTGTAAGCCAGTCAAGTGGAGAGTTTATCAAGTCTTTAACCACTTCAGCTCCGGAAGGTTTACTCTCCCTTTCCGACCAGGCCATTTTTTGATTGATTTGCGCAAAAAGTTATAGCGTCTATAAACTATGGGATTTTTTTTTTTTTCTTTAACCAGTAATGACAGCGAATTAATGCAGGACTGCGATATTGCGGCGGACAAATCAGACACCTAACTGAAACTTTTGAAACTTTTTGGGGACCTGTGACATTAATACAGTGATCAGTGCTATAAAATATTCACTGTCACTGTACTAATGACACTGCCAGGGAAAAGGTTAACATCAGGGGCGAGCAAAGGGTTAAATGTATGCCTAAGTCATGCTTACTAACTGTGGGGAGGTGCTTTGACTGGGGGAAGGCAAAGATCAGTGTTCCTGTTTAGCAGAAACACAGGATCAATACCTTCCCCTCTGTCAAAACGACAATCTGCCTTGTTTATACAGGCAAGATAAATGTTCTGCCTGTGTACTGTCTAATTGGCGGGCGCCTGCAGACAGTCCGCTGTATCCACTGCTGGGCTCCTGCTGTGTACGTTCACAGCGTGAGTGGGTCGCCGGTGGCGCGGCCATGTGCCGTAGACCCGGAGGTGTCAGATCATGACTAGGTACATGATCGGGCACAGAGTGGCCGCCCTGTCGCAATAAATGTATGTGGGGCAGTTGCTAAGTGGTTAAGCACCCCAGTGAAGCGCAGGAGTTTATTCTTTGGACATCTAGGTAATCCCTCACTTTGGAGGGATTTCCTCCCACTTGGGACAGGAAGTGAAGGTAAATCTCCCCAAGTGGACGCTGATTAAAAAATAAAAAATAAAATTGTGACAGGGGTTATAAGCCTCCCTTTCTCTATCCAAATTGAAAGAAAAAGTTTTGCCTTCAATTCTACTTTAAGGACTCGCTTGGAGTAGCATCTTTTTTTATTTAGTGTAGAGGCTTTTAACCAAACATATTTCTTTAAACTTTCTTTAAAAAGGACATGATAAGGTAAATTTATGGATTCGGAGAAAAAAAAAAATGAAGTAAATTGCTTTTGCATCACTTTTATTATTTTGCAATCACTAGTATATATCACTACTGTAAAACCATCTTGATGCAAAGACTCCCACATGAGCTGTCAAACATGGGAGAGCTCGTCAGAAAACTACAAACAAGGCCACTGATTGTGAGAGGGACAGATGTGAGGCACTATATGCAATGCACTGCGGGCAAACTCGTTATAAAGTACCAGTTGGACTCATTATGTTACCTAACAGTATGCAGGAATAAAAAAATGTTAAATTTCTATAAATGGTGTCTCCTTATGCAATTTAAATTTACATAGTATTTTTGATATGTTAAGTGGTTCTTGCACGATTTCAAGTCGATATGCCATGAATTATTTCACAGCTTTTTTTCATTATAGAATAACTCTTATTTAATTTTTAATGAAATGTATTGTTTTAAAACGATAAGATGTTGAAATTATTATGTACAGCGATGCTCCAGGCAACTATTCAAAATATCATTTAATCCAGTTACTTATTAAAAATCATTAAATGTATGTTTGAAGCTAAAGTTTAGGTGTGCATATTTTTGCATAGTTACGTTGGTACAGTTTGGACCCTTACATATACCCACTTAAGTGGCTAGCCTTGGCTGATACACAGATGTAGCTCCCTGGGGTTTAGTCAGAGATCCTCACCAAATTCCTTGTCAGGAGTAGCTACTGTAGATAGTTGTTAGAGATTCATTGATTTCTCCCTAAGTCTGACCTTGTTGTACTTTTCTCTTCTGCCACTAGGTGGCCAGGCACTTCTCTCTGGCCCTGACCTTAACAACAGACTGTTAGGAGTACTTCTTCGCTTTCGCAAATATTCAGTCGCATTCATGGCAGACATACACCAAATGTTCTATTGCTTTCTTATTAAAGAAGAACACCCTAACTTTCTGAGGTTTCTCTGGTTCAGGGACAACAACCCCTCTGGAGACATCACAGAATACCGCATGAGGGTACACATATTTGGCAACAGTCCTTCCCCTGCAGTTGCTATATATGGCCTCATCAGACACTCTGCTAGAGTGGGAGAGTTATAGTATGGGTCAGATGGCAGACAGTTTGTGGACAAAGATTTCTATGTAGATGATTGCTTGAAATCACTACCCACAAATGAAGCCGCAATCAGTCTCCTCAAAAGAACTCCAGAGTCCAACTTAAGACTCCACAAGATTGCTTCCAACAGTAGAGAAGTTTTAGAAGCCTTTCCTGTCCAAGATCGTTCTAACGAGTTAAAGGACTTAGATCTAGGCACAGACTCACTTCCCATGCAACGCAGCCTTGGTTTGCTTTGGGACTTAAGATCTGACACGTTTACTTTCCAAGTAAACACAGAAGAAAAACCCTTTACCGTAGAGGTGTCCTGTCTACCATAAACAGCCTGTATGATCCCTTAGGCTTTGCGGTACCTGTCACCATCCAGGGTAAGGCACTACTTAGAGACTTAACCTGTGAGTCGTTAGATTGGG
This sequence comes from Aquarana catesbeiana, assembly GCF_042186555.1. Lineage (NCBI taxonomy): Eukaryota > Metazoa > Chordata > Amphibia > Anura > Ranidae > Aquarana > Aquarana catesbeiana. The sequence continues at coordinate 115,382,931 of NC_133329.1, forward strand.
ACCACCCTCTCCCCACCGACAAGAAGAACCTATGGCTAGAGTGGAAGGACTCACTAACAGCTCTATCCAACCTTAAAATTCCATAACCATATGCTCCTCTGTCATCTGCTGACATTCAGATGCAAAGACTTTGTGTGTTTTCGGATGCTTCTGTTAAAGCAATTGCTGCTGTAGCTTATCTGAAAACCATAGACACTAAAGGACAATGCCACATAGGGTTCGTAATGGGAAAAGCAGAACTTGCACCACTTCTCGAACATACCATACCCAGGCTGGAAAAGCAAAACTGCACATGGATCTTCAACCCACCTCACTCTTCTCACATGGGAGGTGTTTGGGAGAGGATGATAGGCATAGCCCGCAGAATTCTTGACTCTATCTTCCTACAAGTAGGAACTGCAAGGCTTACTCACGATTATTTAGTGACATTTATGGCAGAGGTTACATCTATCATTAACGCCAGACCTTTGACATCAATTTCAAGTGACTCTGAAGATCCAGTGGTCCTCACACCTGCCATGTTACTCACGCAAAAGACTAGTCTTGTCGTTGCTCCAGCTGGAGAGTTTTGTGAGAAGGATCTTTACAAACGTCAGTGGAGACAAGTACAAACCCTTGCCAATACCTTCTGGAACCGGTGGAAAGAACAATATATATCTACTCTACAAGTAAGGAGAAAGTGGCACACTGAAAAGCCTAATCTTAAACCTGGTGATGTTGTGCTCATGAAAGATTACCAGGCACTAAGGAATATGTGGCCTTTAGGTTTGATCACCGAAGTACTGCCAAGCAGGGATAATCATGTCCGTAAGGTCGAGGTCAAGATCTTTCAACAGAATGAGGTTAAAGAATTCTTGAGACCAGTGACAAACTTATTCTGTTGCTTTCTACGGAGGATTCTGTTAGTGACATCACTTGATGTCAGGCGGGGAGTGTTCTGTCCACGAGATGTCTTGCTGATGTTTTATACTGGTTATTTGTACCTGTGTTGTTAAATTTACATGCAAAATGTGTAATTTACTTAAGACAATCATATGTGGTGTGCAGGCTCCATCTAGCGCTCCTTTTTGGTATTGGTGCAGTTCTGTTTTATTGTTGTATTGTATGTGTAAATAAGGAAGTTGTCAGCAAGCAGGGTATTCTGAGTAGAATCTTCACAGGAAGTGAAACAACCACCATTTTGTGAGAAGACATTGTTGAACTTTGTGTTAGGAACTGTTAGATACTGTTGCCATAGGAGACAGCAAACCTGCATGTGCAGAAGTGGCACCTTGCTGGGGCCTTTCCCTATACGGCAGTCCTCCTATTGAAGTCTCGGAGTCTGCCAATTGAAATTGTAACTACTCAACTGTGTCCTGGTCCTAACCCTCTTCCCCTTTCAAAATATAAAAAGGGTTGTTAAAAGAAATAAAACCCCATTTAAATCCAAGAAGTGTCTGGAGCCCAATGACTTTCACCATGTTTGCACCCACTATGCCTCACAACCTACTACATATTGAAGGATGTCAGCGGTCTGTGGCCTCAAAGGTCCTCATTAGACTGGGAGAGGTAAACAACTTTGCTACATTTGGCGCCCAACATGGGGCTAAGGTGTTGTCTTTGCAGCAGTCGCCCATAGCTTTAGCTCCATTGGGACTTCGCCTAGCTGTGGTCTGTGGCCTCAAAGGTCCTCATTAGACTGGGAGAAGTATAAGACTTTGCTACACAGAGATGAAACAAATCCTCCTGTACTTGTTTATCTGCAGCCATCTTTCCTCTGCAGCTGCTCAAAGTACAGAGTTTAGGCAAAATTTCTAAGCTACAGAAGGCAGGGGGCGGAGATCTAATGTCACACACTGAACAGTTTAGAACAGGGAGCTGAGTGTAATCTGAGGCCTGAGTGGAGGGAATGGCCACACCCCCTACACAGTCTCATAGTAAAACATGCACAGCTGAGACTGTCAATACCTTCTGTGTGCTGGAGTGGGAACAGTGGCATCTCCTGGGATCCCCTGGTGTTCGCATAACCTGTCAGAAGGGACACATGCAGATAGCACACCGGGTGCTTTGAATCAAGGCAAGTACACACTATATAGGATTATGCTTTGTTCATCTTTCATTTCATCTAATTATTGTATTTTAACCAAATACAGGTGGTCCCTGGGTTGCAAACAAGATAGGGTAGGTAGGTTTGTTCTTAAGTTGAATTTGTTTATAATTCAGAATAGGTACATTTTTTAGGTGTAGCTCCAGCTTTTTGGATAGCATAGGGAAGGGTTAACACCCCTGTAACATTTGTTTTGCTGTCTTTGCCCCTGTTCAGAAGATTTAACCTCACTTTCTGTCCCAATGACAATTGGATTTTGAAAATCGTGGGTTGTTGTGGAAACAAGCCTTGGTGATAAAGCATCAGTGGAGGCACCCTTTTCCCATAATAACTCTTACAGGAGTGAATTTGATTTAGTTTTTTTCTGTTAATGCATTTTGTATGTTTTTGATAGATAAATAAAAAAGATTCATTTTTTAGTTCCTTGACCACTTACAGACCGGAAGGATTTCCCCCCTTAAAGACCAGGCCATTTTTTTGCAATATGGAACTACGTCGCTGTAACTGAAATTGCGCAGTCGTGCGACGCCGTGCCCAATCAAAATTGACGTCCTTTTTTTCCCACAATAAGAGCTTTCTTTTGGTGGTGTTTGATTACCTCTGCGTTTTTTTATTTTTTGCTCTATAAACAAAAAGAACAACAATTTAAAAAAAAAACTATATTTTTTACTTTTTGCCATAATAAATATCCCCAAAAATGTTTTTAAAATTCTAATTTCTTCATCAGTTTTGGCCAATATATATTCTTCTACATATTTTTGGTAATAAAAATAGCAATAAGCGTATATTGATTGGTTTGCGCAAAAGTTATAGTGTCTACAAACTATGGGAAAGATTTATGGCATTTTTATTATTATTTTTTTTTTTTTTACTAGCAATGGCGGTGATCTGCAATTTTTATCAGGACTGCGACATTGTGGCGGATAGATCGGACACTTTTGACATATTTTTGTGACCATTGACATACATACAGAGATCATTGTTATAAAAATGCACTGATTACTATGTAAATGCCACTGTCAGGGAAGGGGTTAACACTAGGGGGTGATCAAGGGGTCAATTGTGTTCTCTCAGTGTGTGTTCTAACTGTAGGGGGAAGGAACTAACTAGGGGAGGAGACAGATAGTTGTTCCTAGCTAGTAGGAACACACGATCTGTCTCTCCTCTCCTCACAAAACAGGGATTTGTGTGTTTACACTAGGGATGAGCCGAACACCCCCCTGTTCGGTTCTCACCAGAACATGCGAACAGGCAAAAAATTTGTTCAAACACGCGAACAACATTAAAGTCTATGGGACACGAACATGAATAATCAAAAGTGCTAATTTTAAAGGCTTATATGCATGGTATTGTCATAAAAAGTGTTTGGGGACCTGGGTCCTGCCCCAGGGGACATGGATCAATGCAAAAAAAAGTTTTAAAAACGGCCGTTTTTTCGGGAGCAGTGATTTTAATAATGCTTAAAGTGAAACAATAAAAGTGTAATATTCCTTTAAATTTCGTACCTGGGGGGTCTCTATAGTATGCCTGTAAAGGGGCGCATGTTTCCTGTGTTTAGAACAGTCTGACAGCAAAATGACATTTCAAAGGAAAAAAAGTCATTTAAAACTACTCGCGGCTATTAATGAATTGCCGGTCTGACAATACACAAAACAAAAAAGTTCATTGATAAAAACGGCATGGGAATTCCCCACAGGGGAACCCCGAACCAAAATTTAAAAAAAAAAAAATGACATGGGGGTCCCCCTAAATTCCATATCTGGCCCTTCAGGTCTGGTATGAATATTAAGGGGAACCCCGGCCAAAATTTTTTTTAAAAAAATGGCGTGGGGTCCCCCTCAAAATCTATACCAGACCCTTCAGGTCTGGTATGGATTTTAAGGGGAACCCCGCACCAAATTTTTTTTTTAAATGGCGTGGGGTCCCCCCAAAAATCCATACCAGACCCTTATCCGAGCATGCAACCTGGCAGGCCGCAGAAAAAGAGGGGGGGACCAGAGAGCGCCCCCCTCCTGAACTGTACCAGGCCACATGCCCTCAACATTGGGAGGGTGCTTTGGGGTAGCCCCCCAAAACACCTTGTCCCCATGTTGATGGGGACAAGGGCCTCATCCCCACAACTCTTGCCCGGTGGTTGTGGGGATCTGTGGACGGGGGGCTTATTGGAACCTGGAAGCCCCCTTTAACAAGGGGACCCCCAGATCCCGGCCCTCCCCCCTGTGTGAAATGGTAAGGGGGTACAAAAGTACCCCTACCATTTCACAAAAAAAGTGTCAAAAATGTTAAAAATGACAAGAGACAGTTTTTGACAATTCCTTCATTTAAATGCTTCTTCTTTCTTCTATCTTCCTTCGGTTTCTTCCTCCATCTTCTTCTTGTTCTTCTGGTTCTTCCTCCAGTGTTCTCGTCCGGCATCTTCCTCCTCGGTGCCAGCATCTTCTTCCCTTCTTCTTCTCGGGCTGCTCCGCATCCACCATGATGGGAGGCTCCCGCTGTGTGACGCTTCTCCTCTTCTGACGGTTCTTAAATAACAGAGGGCGGGGCCACCCAGTGACCCCACCCCCTCTGATGCACAGGGACCTGTGGCATTCCCCGTGACGTCAGAGGGGGCGGACAGGGAAGTCACCATGCGTCAGAGGGGGGCGGGGTCACCGGGTGGCCCCGCCCTCTGTTATTTAAGAACCGTCAGAAGAGGAGAAGCATCACACAGTGGGAGCCTCCCATCATGATGGATGTGGAGTGGCCCAAGAAGAAGGGAAGAAGACGCCGGCGTCGCGGAGGAAGATGCCGGACGAGAACACCGGTGGAAGAACCAGAAGAACAAGAAGAACAAGAAGAAGATGGAGGAAGAAACCGAAGGAAGATGAAGGAAGATAGAAGACAGAAGAAGCATTTAAATAAAGGAATTGTCAAAAATTGTCTCTTGTCATTTTTAACATCTTTGACACTTTTTTTGTGAAATGGTAGGAAAGTACCCGCTTACCATTTCACCCCCAGATCCCTCCCGAAGATCCCCACAACCACCGGGCTAGGGTTGTGGGGATGAGGCCCTTGTCCTCATCAACATGGGGACAAGGTGTTTTGGAGGGCTACCCCAAAGCACCCTCCCAATGTTGAGGGCATGTGGCCTGGTACGGTTCAGGAGGGGGGGGCACTCTCTCGTCCCCCCCCTCTTTTCCTGCGTCCTGCCAGGTTGCGTGCTTGGGTAAGGGTCTGGTATGGATTTTTGGGGAGACCCCACGCCATTTATTTTTTTATTTTGGTGTGGGGTTCCCCTTAAAATCCATACCAGACCTGAAGGGTCTGGTATGGAATTTAGGAGGACCCCCCACGTCATTTTTTTGGTTCGGGGTTCCCCTGTGGGGAATTCCCATTCCATTTTTATCAATGAACTTTTATGTGTATTGTCGGACCGGCAATTCATTAATAGCCGCGAGTAGTTTTAAATGACTTTTTTTCCTTTGAAATGTCATTTTGCTGTCAGACTGTTCTAAACACGGGAAACATGCGCCCCTTTACAGGTATACTATAGACACCCCCCCAGGTACAAAATTTAAAGGAATATTACACTTTCATTGTTTCACTTTAAGCATTATTAAAATCACTGCTCCTGAAAAACGGCCGTTTTTAAAACTTTTTTTTGCATTGATCCATGTCCCCTGGGGCAGGACCCAGGTCCCCAAACACTTTTTATGACAATAACTTGCATATAAGCCTTTAAAATTAGCACTTTTGATTTCTCCCATAGACTTTTAAAGGGTGTTCCGCGGCTTTCGAATTTGCCGCGAACACCCCAAATTGTTCACTGTTCAGCGAACTGGCAAAGCTCATCCCTAGTTTACACACACATGTCCCTGTTCTGGCTCTCGTGCCCGTGATCGCGCGTGGCTGGCGATCATCCCCCGCAGTGCAGCGGGCGTGCCTGCTATCCCTGCTTAAAGGACCACCGTACAGCTACGACAGCTCGCGGGAACATACCGATCTGCCACAGTATAGTGACGGAGGCTGGTCGGCAAGCTGTTAAAGCATCCTCAGTGCCTAAACTTTGCACAGTACTGTATAGTGCTGCTGAAAAGGGGGTACCACTGGTTTTCCTGTAAAGAGCCTGGGCTAGCAGGGGGGGCTGGGCAGCAGAGGGAATCAGATGTGGATGATCAGTGACATCATTAATTTTCACACTGAACTGACTATTTAACAGGAAACAAGTCCTGTATGCCTCTCTCTGCAGCAGCTGAAATCTGGCTTTTCCGCCTCTCCCTCCTGCCAGCTTTCATCTGCTGCAGAGAGAGACATACAGGGGATAGGTTCCATTAATTACCCCCCACCACCACACCGATCATCCTCCATGCCCACATCCAATTCTCCTGCTACTCGGACCCCCTCTGTGTGCCTCTGACATAGGCTCTTTACCATGTGATCAGCTGTGTCCAATCACAGCTGAGCACAGCGTAAACAGGAAGAGCCATTTATCTTCCTTTTCCTCCACTCACACTGACAGACGCGAGTAGAGAAGAGCTGATCGGCTGCTCTCCTGACAGGGGGGTTTGCACTGATTATCAGTGCAGACCCCCCCCCCCAAGGATGCCCACCAGGGATGCCCACCCATGACCACCAAGTATGCCCAACCATGACCACCAGGGTTGCCAATGAGTGCCCATTAGAGGGGTCAATCAGTGCCCATCAGTAATGCCTGCCAGTTCCTCCTCACCAGTGCTGCCTACCAGAGCCATTTATCAGTGGCTCTTCAGTGCCCATCAGTGACAAACATGAGTGTCACCTATCAGTGCCGCCTATCATTGCCCATCAGTGCCCATCAGTGCCACCTATAAGTGCCCATCAGTGCAGCCTTTCAGTGCCACCTATGAGTGCCCATCAGTGCCACCTATTAATGCCTATCAGTGCTGAATATCAATGCCGCCTATCAGTGCTGCATGTTAGTGCCTCATCATCAGTGCCACCTCATTAGTGCCCATCAGTGCCACCTTATCAGTGCCCGTCAGAGCAGCCTTATCAGTGCCCATCAGTGAAGGAGAAAACTTACTTATTTACAACATTTTATAACAGAAACAAAGAAAAACTTTTTTAGCAAAAAATAAAAACCCCAGTGGTGATAAAATACCACCAAAAGAAAGCTCTATTTGTGGGAACAAAATGATAAAAAATGTGTTTGGGTACAGTGTTGCATGACCGCGCAATTGTCATTTAAAATGCGACAGCACTGAATGCTGAAAATTGGCCTGGGCAGGAAGGGGGGGGGGGGGGGGGGGGAGTGCCCAGTGGTTAATCTCTGTGTATCCTCTAGGGCTGTTCACTTCACTGGTTATATGTGAGGGTTTGTATCCACTTTAAGATTTCAGTGCAGCAGAGGCACAGTTGTTAGCTCAAATTCCAGGATTAGGATGCCCTAGGACTTTAAAAACAAGTCAGTAACGGCAGCTCAAAATCTTGACTTTATTAGGCAGATGAGAATAAAAGTACATTAGGAAATATTTGACCATGTTTGCACTTGGTTGCACTTGTTTGTAATCAATGTGTATTTTATTCTCTGTAGAAGTACAATGATCACACGGAGCCTCCAAGCAGATGAACCATGAAATTGCTCTCTTCTGTGCAGTGTGTAAAAACAGCTCCATATGTGTTTCAGAACATTATTTTGCTACATAAATGACCCACATATGGCTTGTAAGAAATTGGTTGTAGATATTGTACAGTAACAGCAGCAAATCAGACAGATGAAAAGGGACAGGTAGAATACAGAGGATCACTATGAGGTTACCAGGCTCCCATTATTGTCATGTTTCTTTAATAGGCCTTGCAATAAGATTTGTACTTTCAGCTTTTCTTAATTCACATATCTAAATATTGTTTGCCATGAAAAAGCTTCACTCTTACGTCCATTTCTAATAGTAATTATACTATTAAACTAAGATGACAACAGAAATAGGCACTAATTCCGCGTACACACAATCGGAAATGCCGCCAGCAAAACTCAGATGAGCGCTTTTTGTCGGAAAATGCGACCGTGTGTATGCTCCATCTGTCTTTTGCTGGTGGAATTCCAGCCAGCAAAAGATTGAGAGAATGTTCTCTATTTTTCGGTCGGGGAAAGTTCCTATCCGAAAATGCTATCCTCTGTATGGAATTCGGATGCGCAAAAAATCACGCATGCTCAGAATCAAGTATGAGGCGGAAGCACTCATTCTGGTAAAACGAGCGTTTGTAATGTAGATCGCATATTCGTCACACTGTCAATTTTTGGATCTTTTAATGCAGCACATTCTTTTGTTCTTTATAATGCTAGAAGAATGAATTTGTTTTGCTGCTGATATTCACACAGAGTTCTCACAAACTTATTTCTTTATTATTTCTCGTGATCTCTTTTTTGTTTTTAAAGCCAGATCTCCATAATAATGTTTTAATTTTTTTTTTATAGTCATTTTTTTTTCCTTTTTTTAATCAAGATCTCCTGCTTTTTTGATTATTTTTAAATTAATTTCTAGTGATCTCCATATGTTTTTTTTTTTGTGCTCTAGGAGGTTGGTTGGTGTCCCTCGTTAATTTGACATTTTATTTTTGAAATGTACCTGCCTACTCACAAACAAACTGTCCTTTTAGAATAAAAAAACATAGGCAAGTATTTTCATATAAAAAAAATCTACATTTATTCTGGCTCATAACAAAATAAAGAGGAAGGCAACGCTGGAGAAACTGCTTGAATTTGCGATGCCTTTGTACCCCAGGGCACACATCAACTCTTTGTATATAAAAATTGGTAGCCTGAGAAGTCCATATAATAGGGAGCACAATCTGGTCCAGGACTCCCAGAGATCATGAACAGCAGCAGATGACATATATGTCCCCAGGCTGTGGTACTACCTGTCCAGACCAGACTGAACCCAGGCCATCACTTTCTTGTCTTCCCTGCAGCCTTCCCTCCACGCTTCCCTGCAGCCTTTCTTGGAGGCTGTGGCTCTGAAGGTGGACTTGTGGCAGGAGGATGAGGAGGATGGGCGAGCGCATATAAAAGCATGTTCTCACTAATTTGGCCCCTCAACCCCTTCCGAAGGGACTGAAAAATAAGATTCTCACACATGAAGCGTTGGCCCTCCTCCATTTGCTGCAATTTTGCAGCTACATAGCAGCCATAGGCCTCTTCAGCGTTGGGGGCAGTTTTCAGGGCTGCATTAGCCTCCTTAATGAGGCCCAGTGATGCCTCCTCCACGCTACTCACCTTCCTGGCCCTTTTTGTTGTAAGGTGGAGGGGAGGCACCTGGGATTGGGTGAGGCTACTGGGCCTGGCACTTACCCCTGCCTCCTCCTGGCTGACACTTACCCCCGCCTCCTCCTGGCTTACACTTACCCCCGCCTCCTCCTGGCTCCCACATTCCAGAGCCTCGTCCTGGCTGAGGTCTTCCTGTGTATGAAAAAGGGACATAGTTGTAGTTTTTGGTTCATCAATCACACACAATTTTCAGCTCATGACTGTTGCAAATTGAGTGTTAATAAATAGAAAAGACTATCATTCTGAGCCCAGCATTTTTCATTCTTGTCCCAATCATTTTTGGCCCCTACTGTCTATTGATATGTCAAACACTTTGTTCAATCATTCATTTGTTAGCAATAATAACATCTAGTTAACAACAATAATTTTCAGACAATAAATATGTTCAAAAATACTATACCTGGCTCCAGCTGGGCTCCTCATCTTCTTCCAGGATGGAAAGGCCAGGTTGGTCCTCGGAAGCTTCAGCTGGGGTTGAGGGAAGGGTGGATGGAAGTGTAGAAAGTGATTTCCTGGCTTCAATCTGGTCTTCCAGAAAAAGCATCCTGTTGTAGTACCACAGACTGGGTACATACACATCCTTTGCTGCTGCTCCTGATCTCATGGAAGCCTGGACCTTATTAAGCTCCTTCCTATACGTGCTTCTCAAGCTACCAATTTTCTTATCCACAAACTCCATGTCTCCGTCGGGGACCTGTGTCTTCAAATTGCAACAGTTTCTCCAGGGATGCCTTCCTAGCTGGTTTATTTCGATATACAGGGTTTTTACCTCCCACAAATTTCTCATATCCCTGTATCTGTCTATGAACTGGCAAATGAATACAGGGTCTTTGAATTGTTTCATATTTGCTGTAAGACAAAACACAAGACAAAAACACTAACATCAGGCTAAACTCTCCTAATCTTATTCCAATATAGGCCTCAATCTCGAATCAGTATAGGCCACTGATGTCCCAAGTTAAAATGTTACCTTCGTTAGAATGTTCGGCGCTTCCTCCACTCACAGATCGTACGTACGACACACGTGTTTTAGCTTTATATACACTGCGCATGCGTAAAACTCTGCCCACGTCGCCCGCCCCTGACGTTTTCTCTCGAATTTTCCCCAACTCTTCTCTTTTGACGCAGTGGGAGAGGAACATTGCGGAGACACAGCAGGTGCGTAATAATAGCAGTAATGAGGAGGAAAGCCCAGAGCGCGAAAAGTCCCGATCCCGCAGGAGAGTTAAGGCCTCAAATATGGCCTTTGTAGAGATGGTGGAGATGGTGGACATCTTGAAGAGGGCTGACTATAACAGGAAGTATGGACCGTACCTAAACCCAAATGTGAGAAAGGCCAAGATCATGACTAATGTTGTGAAGAGTCTGCACAGGAATTTTGGGGTACGACAATCCAAGGAGCAATTGAGGAAACGCTGGTCAGACCTGAAATTGAGGGAGCAGGATCAGTACAGAAGGATCAAGAAAGTGCTTCTAAAAAGTAAGTACTCGTCGTGTGTTCCTATTATTAGTATTACTTGCATGCTGCTCCATGTGCTTTTCTTTACTGTTGTACAGTTTAAAATGGCTACTTTCATGTTCATGGGCACAGTAATCGGTCATAGGAAACATTGTTCGTTTGCCAACTGAATACAATGTTTTGGGCAGATACAGGGTTGACAACATTTGATCATGCTAATTTGTATTAAAAGAAGTTTAGGACATTGTTGTCTAGATGTGTTTGAAACTAGAATGAATTGCAGACTTAATTCAGTGTAATGTAAGGAGAGGACACTCAGCAGCTGTTTACACATCTGGACTCAGGAGCACTAGTGTGGGACACAAGAACAAACTTTTTAAGGTGTCTCACACAGGTACTCCAGTGGATACTTGGGGTGTCTCCATGTGTAAAACTTGTCCAAAAAAGGTAAGTAAGGCTAATTCAGGACATAATGTTTTGTAGTCAGGATTTAGACCTCATCAAGCAAAAAACTAATGACATAGAACAAAAACTGAAGAACATGATTGATGTACTAGGAAGGATCTAAAAAACAACAAAATGACAGCATTTTCAATTTTTGGGGACCAATTTTTTACAATTTTTTTACGCATTTTAAAAGGCAAATTTTGAAGATGCACACAGTGTGTCAACATGTGCTATCTGCCATCAGGGGATATCAATGTACGCGTTTTGTGGGTGCAACCCCTTCCTCCTAACTCAAGTAGGTGAGAGGAAGTGATTGCACCCCCAAAACTCATCCATTGATCCCCCATGATGGAGGATAACACATGTTGACATTAGGCATGGGATCAGGAGGGAAATCCCCAGTTTGACTCCCAATATGTGTGCATCTTCAAAATTTGGCTTTTACAGGGGGACATCACAACATCTGATGAAGGCAGTATCAACACATCTTTGACACTATAATGTCCGATATTGCCTTCAGTTTTTCAATGTTGAACTTTGTGACGCACTTCACGGGCGCTTTGGGCGGGCAAGCCACGATGGCCAGTTTCCAGGACTGTCAGTGGATTTTCTGGAAGTCCGGCCTCAGGCACAACTAAGGCAACATAATTTGGAGCATTTCTCTTCAAAAAGTTGTGGAGTATGCAGCATGTTAGAACTATGTGGTTAAGTTTGTACTCCGCCATATTTTTTGCCGTAAGAAATAGGCGGAACCGCCTGGCCATTATCCCAAAGGCATTCTCCATAACTCGTCTGGCTCTGGCCAGCCGGTAATTGCCCCTCTTCCCTGGGGTGAGGGTCCTCTGGGGGAATGGCCTCATTAGATGATCACCCAGACCAAATGCTTCATCAGCGATAAAAACAAATGGGAGTCCTTCCACGTTCTCTTCCACAGGTGGCAATCCCAAGCCACCACTCTGGAGATTTCGGTAGAACTCGGTCTGGGCAAAGACTCCACCATCCGACATCCGACGTCAATTCTTCCCCATGTCCACATAGAGAAACTCGTATGTCGCCAACACCACCGCCATCGACACAATACTATGAAACCCCTCATAGATAAAATAGTATGACTCCGAGTGGGGTGGTGGGATGATGTGGACGTGCTTCCCATCGATTGCCCCTCCGCAGTTAGGAAAGTCCCAACAATAAGCAAATTGGGAAGCCACAGTCTGCCATTCCTATGGCGTTGAAGGAAACTGTGGAGTCAAAAAAGAAAAAATAATTATTAGTACTTTTGCACATAACATTGCAAGCAGATTAGACACAAACATTCTTGGCCAACATCACTATAACATTTATTTTAAGGATTATTTAAAGACAAAAATTTAAGGTCCACTTATCAGATTCCTCACCCCCTCTGATGGCCCCTTGGAAACATTTTAGGGGGGGGGAGGGTTATAAATGAGTTTTGAACCCTCAAAAAAAGCCTCTGGCACGCTTCCTGAATTTAAGGACAACAATAACATTTGAACACATTTTAGGGGGTGTTTAGGGTAATGCACTACGATGGAGCTGACAAAATACATTGTCAAGTGACTAGGCTGGGTGTATATGGGCCCAGGATAGCATGCTGGGGAGGTTAGTGAAGACAAATATGCATGGAGGACAAAAAAAAAAGCATATTACAATCATGGTAATTAGGGAATGATGAAAGAAATACAATACATTAGCATACATTAAATACATAGAATGTGATGTTAAAGGAGAAAACTTACCCTAATATAGTCCTTCTGCAGGACCTATATGATGGCAGAACAGGTCTCTGGAATAATGATCCCCAGAGCTCGGGGGGAGATGCCTGTAGAGAACTTGAGGTCCTGTAAACTTCATGTCACCAAGTACCGCAACGTGGCGACTAGCCCCTGCTCCAGAGTGATGGCTTGCCACATGCAGGTGTCCTGCTTCATAATATAAGGGGAGAGCAAAGCCAGAAGATGGTGAAAAAGGGGGTCCCTCATCCAGAGAAAATTCCTGAAATCATCAGGGTTACTCTGCTGCATCTCCCGCAGCAAAGGCATATGAGAGAATTGGTCAATTGGAGCAACCAATTCTTGGTCCATGAACTCCTCCCCACCCTGTTAATGGACTGGGCTTGAGTCAAAGCAAGAACACCAAGCCCCCGCACAGCATGAACTCTAGGACGAGCACGTACCCGCAACATGGCTTCAAAACGGTCGGCTGGTCAGAACGACCTGTGAAGAGTGAGCTGAAAATCAGAAACAAGCAGACAAGAACGCACTGAAAAACATATATGAACTGACTGCACACACTGAAAACCAGATACAAACCCACAAGCAGAAAATGAAGAGCAGTAACGGACTGAAAAGCATAAAAGCTGAAAAGCACGAAAGCTGAAAAGCGCGAATCGTCTCTCATCAAACTTCTACTAACACGAGATAAACACAAGATTAGCAGAAGGAGCCTAAAGGGTGGCGCACTGGGTATTGAATTTCCGTTTTCTAGTCCCGTCTTACATGTTGTACGTCACCTCGTTCTTGACGGTCAGAATTTGGTGTGACCGTGTGTATGCAAAGCAAGCTTGAGCGGAAAAACCATCGGAAAAACCAAGTAGAAAAAGGTTACCATCCAGCTAGATCATGTATATTGCCAACATCCCTAGATTGATAGGTGAAAAAAATACCCCCAAATAAGGTTGTGGGACTTTAACGGCAACAGCGTAATGTAAAAACAATTTTATTCCATAGAAAAATTTATATATGTATACAAAACATTAGCATAGTAAATAAACATAATACAGTGAACACAATAAAAAGCTGAAACACAGCTGTACTGATGTGCATTGGATAAAGATGCTTGTAATGTCTTCCACGAAGGCCTACGCGTTTCGGGACTGAAACTGACCGTCCCTTCGTCAAGGGCGACTCGTGGGACAAGCTCTTATTGTATGGTGAAATACAAGATTGGAAAAAATATAAATAAATACAACATTTTCTATCGCATAATATTGTCATAGCATTGCATAGAGAACATGAAGTCTATGAAACCAAAACAAGAGAAACAGCCTACCCAAACATGACAGTGTTGGAGCACCCATTGCCCAAATCACGGTGGCGGATATGTCAAAACCACCCACGGATCCAAAAACCGGAGCCTGGGTGTGTGTGACTGGCCCCACTCTGCCCACACTGATCCACCCCCAAAAAAGAGACACCGAATCACGGAGCCCGTCCAAGAGGGTACTGTGTCAGGATGGCACAGACCCAAGTGGATGTCTGAAAGGGATAATAAAAAATATGGTATTCAATTAAAGATTATCTAAGTCAAAAATGTCAGTCCAAGGGTCATAGTCGGCTCAGTAAATAGTATCATACCTGAGTGCTAGAAAGTATACAGTGGTGAATCTAGGGCGAGTAGAAAAAAGGGGCTATATGAAGGGAGTGTGGGGTACCAATTGAATGGTCACTGATTAGCTCGCATGAACATATTGATCTTCACACCAACAGAGAGAGTGCTATGTGAGAGAAGGTAAATCAAAGTAAGTGAAGTGCCTGGACTTATATAAAGCAACAAGGCAAAAGCTTACATACCGGTATAAGGCTCTTTAGTTAGTGGGCGTCAGATCTTGCAGCATCTATGTCCAAACGGGTTGCCTCCGTTCTGGGCAATGACAGACTGACACTGATCACTGCAGTATTTAAAAGACTGAGAGGGGAGGGGTCGGGCGTGACACTGATCTGTAAATTAGCATGGATCACATCAATTAGCATGGAAGAGGGCAAAGAAAAAGGAACCTCCAGGTGAGAGTGATTTCGTGGCGACACCACACTCTTTGCGGCATCCCCACGTTCTCACTCCAGCCAGGATTAGCCCAGAACTCCTCCCACTCTTCTGTGAGAGGAGACAGAGCGCAGCCAACTGTATCTTAGCAGCCAGGAGCGTTGTAACAATATAATAGCCGGCTACATAGTAAGACCACAGGATAAGAGGATCATGTCAAGCACAGATGCATCCATGGTTCTCCATGTTTACTATGTGAACATATTAAACAAAAAAAGGGGACCTACTGTATATTCAGAGCTTTTGGAAATAGGGGGCAACATGTAAAAGGTGTCAAACAGGACGGGGGGGACCCTGAGCCATCACTGCACGGCGCACCCAACAGGCAAAGCCTGAGAGGCGGGTCATGCAGCGGCGACCCACCGACACAGAGAGGGCGGCCGAGCCAGGCATCTAGATGCCCGAAAGGACGCCACATGAAAAAGGCCCCCCAAGAGGGACACAGAGTGCCTGGGAGGCACCCCTGCGCCGGGCGGGGCAAAGAGGGGCCAACAGATGTACCTGAACATATAGTGCGCCATAACCGGACATGGCAATGAGAAATCCAACAACTACAGGGCATGAAAACAGGTCAAATGTACATCATCAAGGAACTAAAACACGATGAGCAGGTCAAGGGTAGGCAAATCAAGTAGATGGTTTAAACATAACATTACACAGGTGACCAACCTAGATTGGACGATCGGACAGTGTGTTAGATCAAAGGAGGGGGGGGGGAGGGGGAGGAACCACAACATAGGAGACTATAGATCTTTCTCACATTCTCCTGATGTAAACCCCTCTAAAAATGGCCTATAGCTAAGCTGTTCATTTAGGCCCGGGGGCGAGGTGGCAGCAAGGTCAACAATCCAACGGACTTCCTGTTGTAAGAGGACCTTGTTCCAGTCCCCGAACCTGGGGTTGGGATGGATTCTATCCAGGATCAAAAATTGAATTCCTGGAAAGACCCCATGATGTTCATGAATTAGGTGCCTTCCCAGAGGGAGATCTGGGTTTGCCTTTTTCATGGAAGTGATGTGCCTGGAGGCTCGCAGGGAGAACTTCAGTTTGGTCTTCCCAACGTAGAAACGTTGGCACTGACAGGTAAGAAGGTATATCACCCCCTCGGTCTTGCAGTTGAAAAAGTGATGGGTTTGGTATGGTCGGCCATTGGGGAGAATAATATTTTTACTGGTGTTCATGTATCTGCATATAGAGAAACCACCGCAGGTGAAGGTCCCAAACCTTTTACATGGATCGTTTCGGAAGTCACCTACAAATTCACTCTGGACCAAATGGTCTCTTAGTGAACTAGTGTGTCGATATGTAATGGCCGGTCGTGCAGTTAAATGTGGGCGTAGCATGGGGTCATCATATAAGGTATGCCAAAACTTGTTAAGAATTAATTTTATGGATTCGTGTTGATTGCTAAACCTCGTAATGAGCCTGGAAAACAGAAATAAAAACTGCGCTATAGAATATGTGAACAATTAATGATATAAACAGCAGCAATTCTAACAATAAACATCAATTGTAAAATCAGACATAGAAAAATAAAAGAATTGCTCTAGTTAAATGTGCAATTCAACATACATGACATAAATAAAAAATCGTGTGAAGGAGGATAAATGCAGGAGACAGCTGCATATAATCCACAATAGTGTCCCATTAAATGAGGATCACAGCAGGCAGGTTAAACTTTAAACAGGCTGTGAGAACTTCTATCAGCATCCACTAGGGGTCATCACACCGTCAGCAACAACAGCAGCAGAACTCGTGGCAGAGATGCACCATAAAACACAAAAGGGGGCTCACATAGCGTAAAACCATAAGGATTTATTAAAATCCGTATACATAAATGAACACTTACAAAAATCCGAAGAATAGAAAGCCTTAAGTCCGGTTCCTTGGCCAAATGAACAGGGACAAACCCATCCAACTGGAATACAGCACAGCTTGGAGGTGACGTCAACGCGTCGTCAGGCTCCGCCCACAGCCTGTCACGAGTTCTGCTGCTGCTGTTGCTGACGGTGTGATGACCCCTAGTGGATGCTGATAGAAGTTCTCACAGCCTGTTTAAAGTTTAACCTGCCTGCTGTGATCCTCTGTAGTGGGGGATCATGGCCATTCGGTAAGAAGTAACCCCCTCTATTCCCGGGGGTGGATCTTCTTTGATTGTCACAGATTTATCATTGTTTATCACTCGGACTTTCTTTGATTTATGGGTGATTTGGAGTCACTACTTCATTTTATTTAATTTTTCTTTTTCATTTAATGGGACACTATTGTGGATTATATGCAGCTGTCTCCTGCATTTATCCTCCTTCACACGATTTTTTATTTATGTCATGTATGTTAAATTGCACATTTAACTAGCGCAATTCTTTTATTTTTCTATCTCGTAATGAGCCTGACTGTAGGGTAGTCATCGGACTTTCTTCGATGGCTAAACAGTAGCTCGCGTCTGGTATGTCCATTGGCTCGCTTGAATGCCTTTTTCAGAGAGGAAAGAGAGTAGACTCTACGAAGAAGTCTGTCTCTCAGTGTGGAAGCCTCACGTAGGTATGATTCCTGATTGGAGCAATTCCGCCTTAACCTCAGATACTGGCTGTAGGGGATGGCACGGAGAAGGGGCCGAGGATGGGCGCTCGAGGCATGCAAAATAGTGTTGCCAGCCGTGGGCTTCCGAAACAGCCCACTTGATAGGCTGCCATCCTCATTTTTTGTAATGGTAGTGTCTAAAAAGGTGACACTGGTCTCACTATAGGTGAAAGTGAACTTCAAATTAAGAGTATTCTGTTGCATGTAGCAAATGTATTCCTCCAGCTCCTTCTCCGAGCAATCCCACAGCATCAAGATGTCGTCAATATATTGGAACCAAGCTAGTACATGTTGTGTATGCGATCTGAGAGACTCATCCGCAAGAAACGACTTTTCCCATTCCCCCAGGTACAGATTGGCGTACGATGGGGCACACAAGGTCCCCATCGCAACGCCCTGTACCTGGAGGAAATGGGAGCCGTCGAAGGAAAAAACGTTGTGGTGGAGAATGAACTCCAATGCCATGATAATGAACTCACATAGTTTTTTATCGTCTCTATGTGTCTGCGTAATGACGCGCCTAATAACGGCCAGGCCTAACTGGTGAGGAATGGAGCTGTATAAAGCTTCTATGTCGATCGCCACCAACAAGGAGCACTGTGAAACATGAAGCCCATCTAGACTTTGTAGGAGATGGATAGTATCCCGTACAAAGGAGGGTACATTTTCAACAAAGGGTTTGAGGTATGAGTCGACATACAAGCTAAGGTGTTCAGTAATGGCCCCATTCCCCGATACGATGGGTCTTCCTGGTGGAACCAAGGGATTCTTGTGGACCTTGGGTAGGCAGTAGAATGTTGGGATCTTAGGATGTTTTATGCGCAAGAATTCCCAGGTATCTTGATCTATGATTCCCTGAGAGAAGGCTCCATCCACAAGAGCATAAAACTGAGTTTCAAATCTGATGATACTCGCTCTGGGGTTGGATTTATACCAGTCTCGATTTGCCAAAACTTTTTTGCACATTATTCTATATTGGTCATTGGACATAATGACTATGTTGCCCCCCTTATCGGAGGGCTTGATTGTTAGAGAGTGGCATTTTTTTAAATTTTCAAGCGCTAATCGTTCTGAGGGGGATAGGTTGTCCGCCTCTTTGTGTATTTTCAATTTCCTGATTTCAGATGTCACCGAGGAGACAAAGGACATCAGGTTCGGATTTGAACTGATAGAGGGAAATTTATCTGATTTGTTTTTCAACTTTATAGACCGAGGGGGGGATGGTTCAACCGTCAGTTGCTCCTGAAGTAAGGATTCTATATCGATAGAATCGATTAGGTCTGTTGGGTCCTGCTCATCAAGCAGGGACAACAGCACATCGAGATCTTTTTCATGCTGGATATTAGGAGTTTCGAATTTGTCTTTGTTCTTAGAGTACATAGTCTTAAGCAGTAATTTTCTCGCAAAGAGATTCAAATCTTTAATAACCTCGAATGTATCGAGGTTAGATTTTGGGCAAAAGCTTAGTCCCTTAGATAGCAGCATTCTTTCCTTCAACAGACAGGCTATAACTGGACAAGTTGATAATATTCATACCTTTCGTTTCTATTTCTCCAAATTATCCAGCCCTTATGTGTTGGGGAGAAGTGTCGATCCCTGTGGAAAAAAAATACTTTTACATGCGTCATCATTGGACGCCATAGCCGAGCCCGCGCTCGGTTGGGCCAATTGTACACCCATGTGATGAGATAGCACAGAATTACCACCCGAAATACCAGAGGAGTTAGTAAGAGTATCATAGTGTATTATAGTTACCAACGATTCCAGAAACAGGCTGAGCAAGAGGTGGATGATCTGTAATTAGTTTCTTCTGCATGTTAGAGTCCCCACCCGACAGAGGACGTTTAGGTTTCTTCTGTCTATTCCTGTTGTGATTCCAGAAAGAAGAAGAAGCAGAGACAGAAGAGTTAATTGAGGAAGCTGACCCTCTGTCCATAGTAGTTTTGGTTAGATTTCTATTTCTAGAGTTTGATGTATAATTATTCTGGAGCCATTTATAGGCCTTTCCTTCTTGGAATGACATTTGTCACGCCAAAATTTTTTGTCCTTCTTTCTCAAAATTTCAACAGTTACTTGGTCTAAATGGTTCTTAATCCTCTCTTCATGTTCTTTCAGGGCGGGGAGGCTTTTAAACGTTTGCAATTTGGTGTATACTAAATCTATCTCCTTCTCAAGCCCCAAAATCCAGATCCTATACTCTTCAATGAGCATTTTCATCATGTTACGTGTACATGTCTGTAAATTGTCCTCCCATTTCTTTTTAAACTCAGGGCTAACCTGGTCAATCAGAGGAAAAATCTGGATACAAAGTCCATACGGATTAATATCCTCTCTGATATATTTCTCAAAGTTCTCTCTCTGTCAGAACAGGGAGGCTTTTTTATCAACTAACCTGCCCAACTGGCTACACAGGGAGGAAAGTTCAGACTGAACTGCCTCTCCCTCGCCATGGCTTTTAGAATAATCTGCCATAAGGGTTACCCAGTTCTGACCCTGAAACATATTGGCCAGGACAGCCTCACAGGTGTGGAACCACAAACTAAATGATCTACAATACTAGACAAAAACAAATGCTTGTGACTAGAAAAGGACAGAAAAAACAAATATATTGTAGCTTATAAATATGATGTAGTTGGATGGATGTGGGGGGGTGTCCGTGGCTATTTGCTACCCTGATTCAAATACTAGTAGAAAAAGGTTACCATCCAGCTAGATCATGTATGTTGCCAACATCCCTAGATTGATAGGTGAAAAAAATACCCCCAAATAAGGTTGTGGGACTTTAATGGCAACAGTGTAATGTAAAAACAATTTTATTCCATAGAAAAATTTATATATGTATACAAAACATTAGCATAGTAAATAAACATAACACAGTGAACACAATAAAAAGCTGAAACACAGCTGTACTGATGTGCATTGGATAAAGATGCTTGTAATGTCTTCCACGAAGGCCTACGTGTTTCGGGATTGAAACTGACCATTCCTTCGTCAAGGGTGACTCGTGGGACAAGCTCTTACTGTATGGTGAAATACAAGATTGAAAAAAATATAAATAAATACAACATTTTCTATTGCATAATATTGTCATAGCATTGCATAGAGAACATGAAGTCTATGAAACCAAAACAAGAGAAACAGCCTACCCAAACATGACAGTGTTGGAGCACCCATTGCCCAAATCACGGTGGCGGATATGTCAAAACAACCCACGGATCCAAAAACCGGAGCCTGGGTGTGTGTGGTTGGCCCCACTCTGCCCACACTGATCCACCCCCAAAAAAGAGACACCGAATCACGGAGCCCATCCAAGAGGGTACTGTGTCAAGATGGCACAGACCCAAGTGGATGTCTGAAAGGGATAATAAAAAATATGGTATTCAATTAAAGATTATCTAAGTCAAAAATGTCAGTCCAAGGGTCATAGTCGGCTCAGTAAATAGTATCATACCTGAGTGCTAGAAAGTATACAGTGGTGAATCTAGGGCGAGTAGAAAAAAGGGGCTATATGAAGGGAGTGTGGGGTACCAATTGAATGGTCACTGATTAGCTCGCATGAACATATTGATCTTCACACCAACAGAGAGAGTGCTATGTGAGAGAAGGTAAATCAAAGTAAGTGAAGTGCCTGGACTTATATAAAGCAACAAGGCAAAAGCTTACATACCGGTATAAGGCTCTTTAGTTAGTGGGCGTCAGATCTTGCAGCATCTATGTCCAAACGGGTCGCCTCCGTTCAGGGCAATGACAGACTGACACTGATCACTGCAGTATTTAAAAGACTGAGAGGGGAGGGGTCGGGCGTGACACTGATCTGTAAATTAGCATGGATCACATCAATTAGCATGGAAGAGGGCAAAGAAAAAGGAACCTCCAGGTGAGAGTGATTTCACGGCGACACCACACTCTTTGCGGCATCCCCACGTTCTCACTCCAGCCAGGATTAGCCCAGAACTCCTCCCACTCTTCTGTGAGAGGGGACAGAGCACAGCCAACTGTATCTTAGCAGCTAGGGGCGTCGTAACAATATAATAGCCGGCTACATAGTAAGACCACAGGATAGGAGGATCATGTCAAGCACAGATGCATCCATGGTTCTCCATGTTTACTATGTGAACATATTAAACAAAAAAAGGGGACCTACTGTATATTCAGAGCTTTTGGAAAAAGGGGGCAACATGTAAAAGGTGTCAAACAGGACGGGGGGACCCCGAGCCATCACTGCACGGCGCACCCCACAGGCAAAGCCTGAGAGGCGGGTCATGCAGCGGCGACCCACCGACGCAGAGAGGGTGGCCGAGCCAGGCATCTAGATGCCCGCAAGGACGCCACATGAAAAAGGCCCCCCAAGAGGGACACAGAGTCTCTGGGAGGCCCCCCTGCGCCGGGCGGGGCAAAGAGGGGCCAACAGATGTACCTGAACATATAGTGCGCCATAACCGGACATGGCAATGAGAAATCCAACAACTACAGGGCATGAAAACAGGTCAAATGTACATCATCAAGGAACTAAAACACGATGAGCAGGTCAAGGGTAGACAAATCTAAGTAGATGGTTTAAACATAACATTACACAGGTGACCAACCTAGATTGGACGATCGGACAGTGTGTTAGATCAAAGGAGGGGGGGGAGGAACCACGATATAGGAGACTATAGATCTTTCTCACATTCTCCTGATGCAAACCCCTCTAAAAATGGCCAGTGTGGGCAGAGTGGGGCCAACCACAAACACTCAGGCTCCGAGTCGCCCTTGACGAAGGGACGGTCAGTTTCAGTCCCGAAACGCGTAGGCCTTCGTGGAAGACATTACAAGCATCTTTATCCAATGTACATCAGTACAGCTATGTTTCAGCTTTTTATTGTGTTCACTGTGTTATGTTTATTTACTATGCTAATGTTTTGTATACATATATAAATTTTTCTATGGAATAAAATTGTTTTTACATTACGCTGTTGCCGTTAAAATCCCACAACCTTATTTGGGGGTATTTTTTTCACCTATCGGAAAAACCAAAAACCAACCGAAAAACCAAGTTTTTTTGGACGGAAATTCTGATCGTGTGTACACGGCATTAGCCTTTCCGGTCAGTGTGTTGATGTTCAGAATTGATGACTAGTGAATTGAAGTTTACAAGAGGCTTTCAGTGGCAATATAACAAATGTGAACATAGTGTTTCCCGAACCCTTATCTGAGCCTTAAAATTAACTTACCACTCGTTAAAGCAATAAAAATTAAAGGTGACTGTAAGCATCTGACATGAAACATGAACAAAGCATATCCCTCTATAGTATGTACTTGTCTCAATCCTTTGTATTTTCTGTCTGCTGCCTTGTTCCTCTGCTATCTGCATGAGTCACTTCTGACAAGTTTTCCTGTCGCCAAGAAACAAAACGGTGACAGGGGTCACAGGCTGTCAGAACACAGCCTGTGACTGACAGCCTCAGCGCTGTTCCTGCATGGTGTGTCCCTTCCTTACAATCAGCTCTCAGAGCTCTTCTCACTGACCTCTGCAATTTGTAACTTCAAAATTAAGAAAATGTGGCGCTCGCAAATGTTATTAGACATGTGTAACCAAGTGTAGATGAGTGCAGATGTGAATATACAAAGCAAAAAACATGTAAATAAAGTCCAAATAAATGTGCTGAATGTTCTGATCCGCAATGGAAAAAACTTTTAAAGTGCACTCACCAAATGGCGATGACCCTCAGCTTTGCAGTCTGGGGGTCACTTCAGGCTTATGTGATGGTATCCAGAGAAGCTCAGGAGTGGTGTTGTGCACATCAGATTAAAGGATTTCTTGTTGGAATTTCTCAACAGAATCGCCAGGCACCAAAAAAGGATAAAAAAAGGTCTTTGATAACGCCCTGTAGGTTGGCGAAACATGTCGACGTATTTCCGGTGGCACTGACGTCATTTCCTGCTCCTTGGAACGCACTTCCTGGTTTCTGGAACGCACGCCATGAGCAGCGTCCAGATCCATCTCTAATCCCTTTACGGGCCTGTTTTTATCAACTATCTTGTAAGTACCCATTTGTATATGGAATAAATCCCTTTTCAAACGGTACTTTTCACTATTAGTTCCATTTTTTTATCTTTTTTTGGTGCCTGGCGATTCAGCTGAGAAATTCCAACAAGAAATCTTTTGATCTGATGTGCACAACACCACCCCTGAGCTTCTCTGGATACCATCACATAAGCCTGAAGTGACACCCAGACTGAAAAGCTGGGGGTCATCACCATTTGGTGAGTGGGGACACATGTGGGAGTGGCGTTTCTGCACCTGAAAAGTCCTGGAGCATCTGTGGTTCATTGCACTTTAAAAGTTTTTTCCATTGCGGATCAGAACATTCAGTACATTTATTTGGACTTTATTTATTTTATTTTTTGCTTTGTATATTCACATCTGCACTCATCTACACTTGGTTACACATGTCTAATAACATTTGCAAGCACCACATTTTCTTAATTTTACATTTCTAGTGAGTAGCACTTTGTGTGTGGCAGCTGCTTTAGTTTTCTTTTTCACTGTTTTTTCACCATTTGGCGCGAGTTTAAATTTTATATTATTCACAATTTGTAACTTCAGCTCTCTGTCCCTTGCTTTCTGACAGCTCAGACAAGCTGTATGAATTGAGCAGTTTGAATGGCTGTAGAGAAGAGATAGCTGAGGCTAAACAAGTACAAATTATGTAGGAGGATTTGTTTCATCTCTGTGTATCACCTGAGATCAGTCCCTTTGTGGGCAGGTTGAACTTAGCTGTTAGTTAGATACTGTTCCGACTGGAAGCGTAGGAGTTAATGCCATGCCCAGTTTCTTGGTCTTTTTGGTAGGTTCCTGTCTGAGTCCGGCCCACTTGTCCTGTGTGATATAAATTGAGTCAGTGGTCTGGCTTAGGGAGAGAAGGGGAATATAGAGTAAGGAGAGAGGCGTGCAAGCCCAGAGAGTTCCAGCGCAGTTCTGAGACCCGTAAGGGATATAAACAGAAGAGGAGACCCGGAATAGCAGAAGGAGGTTGTGTATCTCTGTCCACTAGTAGAGAATTATAACTTGGGGTTTGCCCAGACACCAGCACTGTAGCATGTAGAGAGCATGTGAAGGACTATGATTTCTAGAATGCACCTTTGCAGGTATGCAGGGGAAGAACACAAGCCTATAGCTGTAAGATGTCTATTTTGCACTTTTTTAAGTAAAGCATTAGAATTGTTGTCCATGCCTAGTCTGAAGTTACTAAAGAGGTGTATCGCAAGTAACCAGCACACACATAGTTCACCGAATGAGCCTTAACACATTGGGGTATGAAGGTATTCATGTGGAATGGAGTAATGCAAAGGCACAAGTAGCTGCCAAGAGTAATGGAAGTTTAACAAGCAGCCTGTCGTTAGCGCGTACCTGTTAAATGTGGCACAGCCTTTAGTAGCGAGGGAGATGTTGTCGGCACTCCTTCCGCCAGCGGTCTGTCTCCCAAAGCAACAGGAGCAGATTGTACCGCAGAGGTTCCCATTCTGTACAGAAGTACTGAGTTTGAGTACATGTGTGTAGCCCATGCAGAGTGTACGGCGGCGCCCATTCCACTACTGGGGATTTGTAGTGGAGAACGCTGGACAGGTGGTTATGGTGAAAGTGTACATTGTCACGGGGAAACAAGAGTTAACTGGAAAACAGTTGCAGTGCCAGTGTACATGGTTTAAGTTTATCTGAGTGTACAGGTCTGCCTTAAGGTTGTGTATTCCCCCACGGCAGCTTCATCCTTTCCCCAGGGCATTGGTGAAGATGGCACAAAGTAAAGGTACCCTATGTGTGTGTCTAAGGTGACCCTTTAAGAAAGTGCCTAACATAGCCCAGAGGAACCCACCCGAGGGTAGGCCCCTTATGTGTCCCAGTACTTGGCACCCAACAAGTTGTTTGGGAAACATGGAGAACATGATGACCACACTGTCACCAGGAACCTACTCCCCCCCCCCCACAATTCACTGGGTATAGGTAAGGGTTTACAACTACCTTAAAGAGGAACTGAGCTCCAGAAGCTGTGTTAAAAAAATTAGGATAAAGTGGAAAAGACAAGTTACCAGTTCTACTTGTGGTATGAGGCTGTGGGTATATACCAAGAAGTGAACTTCTATTTTTCAGGAGGAATTCCAGAAAAAGGAACATTTTTCAGGGTGATGCTTAGGCACAAAAACAAAGTGCCATTTCTAGAAGTTTCCTATATGTTAAGTGGATTTTCAGCTTAACCCTAACTACTCTTAAAACTCATCACCCCTCCTAACCAACCTGTGTAAGAGAGATGCATATACTTACCTATTTTCAGGCAGCTCCGAGAGGGTTCACGCGATCCAGCTCCCCTGTGTCAGCCTGAGCAGCTGCAGGGAGGGAGGGAGCACTGACAATGGATGGGCCATTGGGTGACATCACTGCTCCAGGCTTTACTATGTCCAAGAGCTTTCGCCTCTCCCCTGTAGCCTTCCTCTAATACCTAAAGAGTAACTCCACTAACTTCGTGTTTTATTTTTAGATTACCCTTTTTGCAGCATTATCCTCAAGTAACATACTCACACACCCAGCGAACCCAGCTTTGTTCTTGCCTTCCTGCATCATTGGGAGACAGTTGTCTCTTACAGATTATTGCAGCTGGCCCCTGCTGATGCACTACTGTGTTTGCCTTCTGGCCACTGTATATGCCTGCTCCTGGGATACTAAACACCAATATCCCAAGAGGCTGCAAGAGGACAAACATGTAATTTTCATCTAGGTATGAGAGAAGGCAGGCCAGATAAAAAAGGGTAAATAACACAAAAAAATCTAAATACAAGAAACAGCAGAGTGAGATCCTCTTTAGCGATGTAGTAAAAATTTATAAAATAAATGAAATAGTACACTCACATGTAAAGTTCTTGACAATCAGCACTGACAGTGACTCCACCAGGATCAAGGTACCACCAGGCTAAACTAAACATCAGCTTCTCCTGCTCCCTGGCCGGCATGAGAGGGGACCAGATCTTACAGCTGTCAGAAACCGCCAATGCCCGGCATCCAGCACCGCTAGCAATGCCTCTTGGGAGACTTTACACACTGATGGACGGAGGGGCAGTACAGGGGGGCGGTAACGTGTTTCAAAGGTACACTACTTCTTTGTCATGACTTTCCTAAAGCGGTGTTCCACCCATAAATGGAACTTCCGCTGATCGGATTCCTCCCCCTCTCCGGTGCCACATTTGGCACCTTTCAGGGGGGAGGGGGGTGCAGATACCTGTCAAATCCAGGTATCTGCTCCCACTTCCAGGGAAGGATCACTGCACATTGTGCGCTGAATTACGTAATGTCCGACTCGCACATGCGCAGTAGGAAACAGGCTGTGAAGCCGTAAGGCTTCACAGCTTGTTTCCCTTAGTAAAGAATGATGCCAGCTCCTGCACCTGGAGCCTAGGGACGGGTCGGCTTTGAGTACCAACATCGCAGGCTCCCAGAACAGGTAAGTGTCCTTAAATTAAAAGTCAGCAGCTGCAGTATGTGTAGACATTTTTGCAGATTTATTAAAAAAGAAAAACTGAAATATCACATGGTCCTAAATATTTAGACCCTTTGCTGTGACACTCATATATCTAACTCAGGTGCTGTCCATTTCTTCTGATAATCCTTGAGATGGTTCTACACCTTCATTTGAGTCCAGCTGTGTTTGATTACACTGATTGGACTTGATTAGGGATGAGCTTCGAGTTCAAGTCGAACTCATGTTCGACTCGAACATTGGCTGTTCGCAAGTTCGCCGAACAGCGAACAATTTGGGGTGTTCGCGGCAAATTCGAATGCCGCGGAACACCCTTTAAAAGTCTATGGGAGAAATCAAAAGTGCTAATTTTAAAGGCTAATATGCAAGTTATTGTCATAAAAAGTGTTTGGGGACCCAGGTCCTGCCCCAGGGGACATGGATCAATGCAAAAAAAAGTTTTAAAAACTGCAGTT
Source organism: Aquarana catesbeiana (assembly GCF_042186555.1). NCBI lineage: Eukaryota > Metazoa > Chordata > Amphibia > Anura > Ranidae > Aquarana > Aquarana catesbeiana. The sequence continues at coordinate 115,410,589 of NC_133329.1, forward strand.
TTTTCAGGAGCAGTGATTTTAATAATGCTTAAAGTCAAACAATAAAAGTGTAATATCCCTTTAAATTTCGTACCTGGGGGGTGTCTATAGTATGCCTGTAAAGGGGCGCATGTTTCCTGTGTTTAGAACAGTCTGACAGCAAAATGACATTTTGAAGGAAAAAACTCATTTAAAACTACCCGCGGCTATTGCATTGCCGACAATACACATAGAAGTTCATTGATAAAAACGGCATGGGAATTCCCCAAAGGGGAACCCCGAACCAGAATTTAAAAAAAAAAAATGACGTGGGAGTCCCCCTAAATTCCATACCAGGCCCATCAGGTCTGGTATGGATATTAAGGGGAACCCCGGCCAAAATTTAAAAAAAAAAATGACGTGGGGTTCCCCCTAAATTCCATACCAGACCCTTCAGGTCTGGTATAGATTTTAAGGGGAACCCCGCGCCAAAAAATCCATACCAGACCCTTATCCGAGCACGCAACCTGGCAGGCCGCAGGAAAAGAGGGGGGGACGAGAGTGCGGCCCCCCCCTCCTGAACCGTACCAGGCCACATGCCCTCAACATTGGGAGGGTGCTTTGGGGTAGCCCCCCAAAACACCTTGTCCCCATGTTGATGAGGACAAGGGCCTCATCCCCACAACCCTGGCCGGTGGTTGTGGGGGTCTGCGGGCGGGGGGCTTATCGGAATCTGGAAGCCCCCTTTAACAAGGGGACCTCCAGATCCCGGCCCCCCCCCTGTGTGAAATGGTAAGGGGGTGCAAAAGTACCCCTACCATTTCACTAAAAAACTGTCAAAAATGTTAAAAATGACAAGAGACAGTTTTTGACAATTCCTTTATTTAAATACTTCTTCTTTCTTCTATCTTCCTTCATCTTCTGGTTCTTCTGGTTCTTCTGGCTCTTCTGGTTCTTCCTCCGGCGTTCTCGTCCAGCATCTCCTCCGCGGCATCTTCTATCTTCTTCTCCTCGGGCCGCTCCGCACCCATGGCATGGGGGGAGGCTCCCGCTCTTCTTCTTCATCTTCTTCTCTTCTTCTTTTCTTCTCTTCTTCATTTTCTTCTCCGGGCCGCTCCTCACACATGCTAGCATGGCGGGAGGCTCCCGCTGTGTGACGGCGCTCCTCGTCTGACAGTTCTTAAATAACAGGGGGCGGGGCCACCCGGTGACCCCGCCCCCCTCTGACGCACGGTGACTTGACGGGACTTCCCTGTGACGTCACGGGGAATGCCACAGGGAAGTCCCGTCATGTCCCGTGCGTCAGAGGGGGGCGGGGTCACCGGGTGGCCCCGCCCCCCGTTATTTAAGAACTGTCAGACGAGGAGCGCCGTCACACAGCGGGAGCCTCCCTTCATCCCAGCATGGATGCGGAGCGGCCCGGAGAAGAAAATGAAGAAGAGAAGAAGAGAAGAAGATGAAGAAGAAGAGAAGAGCGGGAGCCTCCCCCCATGCCATGGGTGCGGAGCGGCCCGAGGAGAAGAAGATAGAAGACGCCGCGGAGGAGATGCTGGACGAGAATGCCGGAGGAAGAACCAGAAGAGCCAGAAGAACCAGAAGAACCAGAAGATGAAGGAAGATAGAAGAAAGAAGTATTTAAATAAAGGAATTGTCAAAAACTGTCTCTTGTCATTTTTAACATTTTTGACAGTTTTTTAGTGAAATGGTAGGGGTACTTTTGTACCCCCTTACCATTTCACACAGGGGGGGGCCGGGATCTGGGGGTCCCCTTGTTAAAGGGGGCTTCCAGATTCCGATAAGCCCCCCGCCCGCAGACCCCCACAACCACCGGCCAGTGTTGTGGGGATGAGGCCCTTGTCCTCATCAACATGGGGACAAGGTGTTTTGGGGGGCTACCCCAAAGCACCCTCCCAATGTTGAGGGCATGTGGCCTGGTACGGTTCAGGAGGGGGGGGGCGCACTCTCGTCCCCCCCCTCTTTTCCTGCAGCCTGCCAGGTTGCGTGCTCGGATAAGGGTCTGGTATGGATTTTTGGGGGGACCCCACGCCATTTTTTTTTTTTTTTTTTGGCGCGGGGGTTCCCCTTAAAATCCATACCAGACCTGAAGGGTCTGGTATGGAATTTAGGGGGAACCCCACGTCATTTTTTTTTTTTAATTTTGGCCGGGGTTCCCCTTAATATCCATACCAGACCTGAAGGGCCTGGTATGGAATTTAGGGGGACTCCCACGTCATTTTTTTTTTTAATTTTGGTTCGGGGTTCCCCTTTGGGGAATTCCCATGCCGTTTTTATCAATGAACTTCTATGTGTATTGTCGGCAATGCATTACTAGCCGCGGGTAGTTTTAAATTAGTTTTTTCCTTCAAAATGTCATTTTGCTGTCAGACTGTTCTAAACACAGGAAACATGCGCCCCTTTACAGGCATACTATAGACACCCCCCAGGTACGAAATTTAAAGGGATATTACACGTTTATTGTTTGACTTTAAGCATTATTAAAATCACTGCTCCTGAAAAAACGGCCGTTTTTAAAACTTTTTTTTGCATTGATCCATGTCCCCTGGGGCAGGACCCAGGTCCCCAAACACTTTTTATGACAATAACTTGCATATTAGCCTTTAAAATTAGCACTTTTGATTATTCATGTTCGTGTCCCATAGACTTTAACGGTGTTCGCGTGTTCGAGCGAACTTTTTTCCTGTTCGCATGTTCTGGTGCGAACCGAACAGGGGGGTGTTCGGCTCATCCCTAGACTTGATTAGGAAAGCCACACACCTGTCTATATAAGACCTTACAGCTCACAGTGCATGTCAGAGCAAATGAGAATCATGAGGTCAAAGGAACTGCCTGAAGAGCTCAGAGACAGAATTGTGGCAAGGCAAAGAACTGGCCAAGGTTACAAAAATCTTCTGCTGCACTTAAGGTTCCTAACAGCACAGTGGCCTCCATAATCCCTAAATGGAAGATGTTTGGGATGACCAGAACCCTTCCTAGAGCTGGCCGTCCTGCCAAACTGAGCTATCAGGGGAGAACAGCCTTGGTGAGAGAGGTAAAGATGAACCCAAAGATCACTGTGGCTGAGCTCCAGAGATGCAGTCGGGAGATGGGAGAAAGTTGTAGAAAGTCAACCATCACTGCAGCCCTCCACCAGTCGGGGCTTTATGGCAGAGTGGCCCGACGGAAGCCTCTCCTCAGTGCAAGACACATGAGAGCCCGCATGGAGTTTGCTAAAAAAAACACCAGAAGGACTCCAAGATGGTGAGAAATAAGATTCTCTGGTCTGACCAAGATAGAACTTTTTAGCCTTAATTCTAAGCGGTATGTGTGGAGAAAACCAGGCACTGCTCATCACCTGTCCAATACAGTCCCAACAGTGAAGCATGGTGGTGGCAGCATCATGCTGTGGGGGTGTTTTTCAGCTGCAATGACAGGACCCCTGGATAGGGTTGATGACCACTGCTTTAGAATACAGGAACGAATACTCCTTCTCTCTGATGTTCGGATGGTGATTACTTCTCATAGAATTCCCTGGAAGTTGATGTTTTCACACACCGCCTTGCCTGCAGAGATCCTGGTTGGATAGTTTATCGTGGATGACGTTTTATGCTTGATCGACTCACCACCGCTGGTGTGTGGGTCCCATTGCCTTTCTCTGATATTGGATGTACACCTACAGTATCACATATGAAGTCATATCTGCCATGCATACCTGTCATTTGTGTCATTTAAGGAGGATTGCATCAATTCATTTTTCATAAAGAGACTATATTGATTGCTTCTATGAAACATCTAGAAACTTCACTATATACTAAAACCATTTGGTTGACTTACCTGAATTAGACAATCTTTTTGGTATAATCATTTGATGGACTTTTTTGTGCATTTTTTAGTATATGTGACTGTACAATGCTCATATGAGACTCCTCTTTTTATTTGTTCACCTATAGCTTTATATTTACGAGTACACCTGATGAATATTCTCCCCAGGAGTGTTCTTGGGGTTGGTATATTCTCTTAGCGCTGCATTATATATTTCCTGCACCTTTTTCAATTCAAATAATTGTTGATGCTGGCTGCTGTTACTATTTTTCACAATTTATTCGTTTGTTACTGGTATCGCAACTTTATTATATATTTTTTTGTCTGTCTGATGATTGGCCAAGCATGCACTATGACCCGCATGCTTTGGCCAATCACAGCGCCGTCAGCAAAGAGAGCCATATTTGGCCAAAGGCAGGGTGCCTTTGGTCAATTATAGCTCAGGGGGTTAAGTCCACGCCCCACACTATATAAGGCCGCCTGCACATTGGCCTTGTGTAGTGTGTTGCTGGCGTTGTCCAAGAGAGAGTGTCATTTAATTTAGATTGAGCAGGCAGGCAATTCAGTTAGCTGCAGTGTATTTAATGTATATATACAGTCAGTTTCATATATATATATATATATATATATATCCACTGTATCCAATTTAGCTAGATCTGACTGCAGTCCATTCCTGGTGTACTGTTTCTAATATACTTGCAGGCAGGTGGTTCAGTTAGCTGCAGTGTATTTAATATATATATATATATATATATATATATATATATATATATATATACACACACACATACACACACACAGTCTCATATATATATACATTCACTGTATCCAGTGTAGCTAGATCTGACTGCAGGCTGTTCCTGGTGTACTTTTTCTAATATACTGTCAGGCAGGCAGGTGATTCAGTGAGCTGCAGTGCAAAAATATATATATACAGTCTCCTACATATATATAATTATCCACTGCATTTCAGTCTAGCCAAGCCTATATCTGACTGCAGGCCATTCCTGGTGTACGTTTTCAAATATACTTTCAGACAGGCAGGTGACTCAGTGAGCTGCAGTGCATAAAATATATATACAATCTCCTACATATATATATCCACTGCATTCTAGTCTAGCCAAGCCTATATCTGACTTCAGGCCATTCCTGGTGTACGTTTTAAAATATACTTTCAGACAGGCAGGTGATTCAGTGAGCCGCAGTGCATAAAATATATATACACTCTCCTACATATATATCCACTGCATTCTAGTCTAGCCAAGCCTATATCTGACTGCAGGCCATTCCTGGTGTACGTTTTCAAATATACTTTCAGGCAGGCAGGCAGGTGATTCAGTGAGCTGCAGTGCATAAAATATATATACAGTCTCCTACATATATATAGATATATATATATATATATATCCACTGCATTCCAGTCTAGCCAAGCCTATATTTGACTGCAGGCCATTCCTTGGTGTATATTTTCAAATATACTTTCAGGCAGGCAGGCGGTGATTCAGTGATCTGTAGTGCATAAAATATATATAAAGTCTCCTACATATATATCCACTGCATTCTACTCTAGACAAGCCCATATCTGACTGCAGGCCATTCCTGGTGTAAGTTTTCAAATACACTTTCAGGCAGGCAGGTGATTCAGTGATCTGCAGTGCATTAAATATATATACAGTCTCCTACATATATATATCCACTGCATTCCAGTCTAGCCAAGCCTATATCTGACTGCAGGCCATTCCTGGTGTACGTCTTCAAATATACTTTCAGGCAGGCAGGCAGGTGATTCAGTGATCTGCAGTGCATAAAATATATATACAGTCTCCTACATATGTATCCACTGCATTCTAGTCTAGCCAAGCCTATATCTGACTGCAGGCCATTTCTTGCATACTTTTTCTAGTAAACTTCAGGAGGTGTTTTGCTAATAAAATTTGACAGCATGTCTGGAAGGCCACCAAGGAGAGGCAGATGCTCACAGGCCACTAAAAAAGGGCAAGCAGGCTCTGTGTCTATAGCCAACAGTGCTGGTCGTGGACATGGTGCAACCCTTAGCATGTGGCCGTGGGGCACGCTTGTCCTTTTATTTGGCAGCTGGCCGTGTTGATCCACAACATGCAGAAGAGTTGGTAGAGTGGATAACTAAGCCGTCCTCATCCTCCTCATCCTCTGTCACCAAGGCTCAGAGTAGTTTGCCTGCCAATACAGCTGAAAAGATGGCCTATTCCATCAGCTTAATGTCATCAGTCACTCCTTCCCTAGCCCCACCATTATGCACGGAAGAGTCCCCAAACTGTTCGTCCACAGTGTTGGGTACATGCTGCAGGAGGATGCGCAGCATTTTGAAGGCTCCGATGATGGTACCCAGGTTGAGGAAGGCAGTAACTTGAGCCCAGAGAGAGGGGGTGCCCAAGAAGGACAAGAAACTGGCAGTCATGTTCCCCCAGCTGCAGCATACTGCCAGGTTTGCTCCAGTGATGAGGAGGGAGGGGATGATGAGGTCACTGACTCTACGTGGGTGCCTAATAGAAGAGAGGAGGAGGAGGAGGCACATCTCCAACGAGGCAGGATGCCCCCTAGGGGCCAGCTTAAGGGCAGCCACCCGACTGCATCACATCGCATGTGCAGGGCGCTGCTGACTCCCCGCGTATTTTGAAATGTTCTTTGGTGTGGGCCTTTTTTGATACATGTGCATCAGATCGCACCGTTGTTGTTTGCAACATATGTCTGATGCATATTAAGCGTGGCCAAAACAGCAGCCGCTTGGGCACCACAGGCTTGACCAGACATATGTCGACCTCCCATGCAGTCCGTTGGCAACAGTACTTAAAAGACCCACACCAAAGAAGAAGGCGGACCTCTCCTTGCTCCTCATCAGCTGGGATCTCCAACCCCACTATACCTTCAGTCCTCTCAGAAACCTGCACTGAGAGGAATGAAGGTGTAGAATTAGGTGTAAAACAGAAAAGAAAGAGGGCGCACCAACCTAGTGCATTACCACTGATAAACTTTAATGCAGCATAAAAACAGCAAAAATTATACTCACAAACGAGCTTAAAAAAACAGCTTTAAAAGGGCGCAAAAGCGCTGTTCTGTGGATCGACACACCAGGACCTGTTGCCGAGAGGGTCAGACCGGTGCAAATGGCCAATGGCTAACGCGTTTTGGGGGAGCACCCCTTTTTTCAGAGCCTAGGCGGGCAATTGGGCGGGCACTATCTGGCTACAAATGGGGATCGTACTCAGAGGGATGGGTCTAGGTAGGGTTAACCTGAATGGGTGGGTGGTGCCTATCATTTGTGGGAGGGGGCATTGCCACCAATTGGGTGTGACAGATATATGCATACATATACACATTTATAGAGGGGGAATTTCGAGAGACCAACCATTGCCCGCCTAGGCTCTGAAGAAAGGGGTGCTCCCCCGAAACGCGTTAGCCATTGGCCATTTGCACCGGTCTGACCCTCTCGGCAACAGGTCCTGGTGTGTCGATCCACAGAACAGCGCTTTTGCGCCCATTTAAAGCTGTTTTTTTAAGCTCATTTGTGAGTATAATTTTTGCTGTTTTTATGCTGCATTAAAGTTTATCAGTGGTAATGCACTAGGTTGGTGCGCCCTCTTTCTTTTCTGTTTTTTTCTAGCTTGAATACCCATTGTTCAAACGAGGGCTGCAAGACGCTAGGCATTACCTTTTTAGGTGGCTGCACCACATGTCTAGTTCATGGACACCTGAGCGCAGGAGAGATCTTTTTTGTAGAATTAGGTGTGCCAAGTACTTGCGGGCAATCTACTATAGCTACACCAACATCCAATTGTAGCAGGCAAATTTCCCTACCCCAGTTGCTAAACCATCAAAAGAACCATCAAAAGAAATTCGGTCCCATGCTCAGCGACTGAATGCTAGCTTGGCTAAATTGCTAGCACTCCAACTGCTGCCTTTTCAGCTGGTAGACTGGTAGGCAATGTCTTGGCCTCGTTGGACAGGGTGGTCAGCGGTAAGGTGCATATTACCGCTGACTCATGGTCCAGCAGGCATGGACTGGGACGTTACCTTTCTTTCACGGTGCACTGGGTCACTCAGCTGGGAAGGATGCAGGACAGGGTGCAGTATTGTTGGAGCTTGTTCCGCCACCACGCTAAAATGCTAGTAGTGGCGATTCTGCCACACCTCTCTCCTCCACCCCCTCCTCTTCTTCTTCCTCTATGGCCTTTTCCTCTGCAGATTTGTCCTCGGAACCAGTGGTGCTCCGTAGGTGTTCAAGGGGCTATGCAAGCATTCAGGAAAAAAGATGCCATGTGATGCTTGAGTTGGTCTGCTTAGGGGACAGGAGCCACACAGGAGCCACACAGATTCTGTCAGCTCTGCAGAGGCGGACTCAGAGGTGGTTGACCCCAGCTTCAGCCAGGAATGGTGGTTTGCGACAATGGCACCAACCTCCTCTCCACCCTCCGACAGGGACACTTGACCCATGTTCCCTGTTTGGCTCACGTCCTTAATTTGGTGGTGCAGTGGTTCTTGTGCAGGTACCTGGGCTTATAATGCCAGTGCTTGGCTGGCTGACCTTCAAAAGGAATGCAACCTGCCCAAGAACCGCCTCATTTGTGACATGCCCACCAGGTGGAACTCAACATTGGCAATACTGCAGTGGCTGCACATGCAGCAGAGGGCCATCAATGAGTACCTGTGTGAGTATGGCACCAGGACAGGGTCAGGGGAGTTTGGCTTTTTTTCGCCACGCCAGTGGCTACTGATCAAGGATGCATGCACTCTCCTGTCACCATTTGAGGAGGCCACGAGGATGGTGAGCAGTGACAGTGCATGCATCAGTGATACTATCCCTCTTGCCATCCTGTTGGAGCACACGCTTCGTGGAATAATGGACAGGGCACTTGAGGCAGAACAGAGGGAGGAAAAGGAGGCCTTTCTTACTTCTCAAGGCCCCCTTTATCCAGACAGTATTCCTGCGGGCCTGCGGATCACACAGGAAGAGGAGGAGGATGAGGATTGTGTCAGCATGGAGGTGGAGCCTAGCACTTAGCATCAGCAGTAGTCTTCAGCAGGGATCAATTTCAGTCCCCAGAAAGCCATGCACTTGTATGTGGCTGGGAGGAGGTGGCTGTGGATCATGTCATCCTTAGTGACCCAGAGGACTCTGGATTGAATGCCTCAGCAAACCTTCGCTGCATGGCCTCCCTGATCCTGCAAAGCCTGCAAAGGAACCCTTGGATTTGTGGTATCAAGGAGAGGGATCATTACTGGCTGGCAACCCTTCTTGATCCACGTTACAAGGGTAAGGTTGCGGAATTTATCCAGCCTTCGCAGAGGGAGCAGAGGATGAAACATCTTCGGGAGGCCTTGCAAAAAGGCTTGTGCAATGCATTTCCAGAGCCTGGGAGGTTACAATTTCCTGGTCCTCCTGGACAACGTGTTGCTGAGGCTTCGGTCAGTCACAGAAGGAGCGGTGGAGAAGGTGGCCATCTGACCGATGCGTTCAGACAATTCTTTAGTCCGCGGCCCCAAGGTCTGATTGGTTCCAGCAACCATCGCCAGCATCTGATTTACATGGTGCAGAAATACCTAGGGGCAGGATCAGACTTGGAGACCCTTCCAACCGAAAATCCACTGGGTTACTGGGTCTTTAGGATGGATCACTGGCCAGAGCTTGCACAATATGCAATTGAGCTACCGGCCTGTCCTGCATCCAGTGTTCTTTCTGAATGCATATTCAGTGCTGCTGGAGGCTTTGTAACTGATCACAGAGTGCGCCTGTCCACAGACTCAGTTGATCGGCTCAGCTTCATAAAAATTAATCAGCCTTGGATCACCAGCTACCAAGCACTTGATGCCGATGTAACAGATTCATTTTTCTGTGAATGTGAGATCCCTTGAAGACTGCCTATGCTAAGTGACTATCCTGTTATGCTGAGTGACTATCCTATTCCTCCTCAATGTTCATGTTGACAGCTTCTAAGAACATTTTTGTTTCAGGGCACCACCACCAGTGCCTAAGGCTGTAATCACAGCAGGGCTCGTTCTTGCACTCAACTAGAGTATCTGTGAGAGGTTGCAGTGTTGTGGCACCACCACCAGTGCCTAAGGCCCAATTTTTCTGCCCCTGTTTTTGTGCTGTAATATTTCATAGCAGGGCTCGTTCCTGCGCTCAACAAGAGTATCTGTGAGGCTTTACAGTGTTGTGCCACCACCACCATCACCACCAGCACCACCACCGCCTAAGGCCCAATTTTTCTGTCCCTGTTTAACAGGGTCATGTAATTACAATATTTGCTCTAATATTTCACAGCAGGTCTCGTTCCTGCGCTCAACAACAGAATCTGTGATGGGTTACAGTGTTGTGGCACCACCACCACTGCCTAAGACCCAATTTTTCTGCCCCTATTTAACAGGGGCGTGTAATTACAATTTTTGATCTAATATTTCACAGCAGGGCCCGTTCCTGTGCCCATCAAGAGTAACTGTGAGGGCTTACAGTATTGTGGCATCACCACCACACCACCAAAGGCCTAATTTTTCTGCCCCTGTTCAACAGGGGTATGTAATTAAAATTCTTGATATAATATTTTACAGCAGGGCCCATTCCAGCGCCCACCAAGAGTAACTGTGAGGGCTTACAGTGTTGTGGCACCACCACCACACCACCACCAAAGGCCCAATTTTTCTGCCCCTGTTCAACAGGGGCATGTAATTACAATTTTTAATATAATATTTCACACCAGGGCCCATTCCAGCACCCACCAAGAGTAACTGTGAGGGCTTACAGTGTTCTAGTACCACCAACACCTAAGGCCTAATTTTCTGCAGAGTATATAGGGCAGGCCGTATAGCATACAGGTGGTCCCCTACTTTCAAACATCCGACTTACAAACGACTCCTACTTACAAACGGAGGGAGACAACAGGAAGTGAGAGGAAATCTACCCCTAAGAAGGGAAATTCTCTCCTGTAAGAGTTAATATGGGAAAAAGGGGTCTCCACTGATGCTTTATCACCAATCCTTGTTTCCCTAATAACCCCAAATTTTCAAAATCCAATTGTCATTGGGACAGAAAGTGAGGTGAAATCTTCTGTACAGGGCCACAGACAGCAAAACAAATGTTACAGGGGTGACAACCCTTCCCTATGTTATCCAAATAGCCTAAAAATTTATTTTTTTTGGCTAGAGCTACACTTACAAAATGTACCTGTTCCAAATTACAAACGGATTCAACTTAAGAACAAACCTACAGTCCCTGTCTTGTTTGGACCGCCTGTATACTGCTGTATACTGTTGTTTAGAGTATATAGGGCCTGGGGGCCCCACGCCTTTTATTTTTTTAATTTGGGTGCGGGATTCCCCTTAATATCCATACAAGACCCAAAGGACCTGGTAATGGGCTGGGGGGGGGGGTACCCATGCCGTTTTTCTCAAAATTTTTCATCCATATTGCCGGGACCCAACATTACGTTACAGCTGCAAGCAGTTTTAAATGACTTTTATTCCTTTAGAAATGGAATTTTGTGCAGGGACGGGTCTAAACACGGGAAACACTTCACTTTAAGCATTATTAAAATCACTGCTCCTAAAAAAACTTCTGTTTTAAAAACTTTTTTCCTGAAGCCACCATGGCAGCATACTAGTGATAGGCTCTGCCTTTCTCCCCTCCCTCAGGACCAATGAAATGGCATAAATTAAAGACCAGTTAGGCCCCGCCCCATTCTTTTTTGTCCTCATACCTCCACACATCAGTGAAGAGTAAGCAGTACTATGTTCCCCCCTCTGCCTCCAGGCAGCTGCCGGCTGGGTTAAGCCTCTCCCAGTACGAAGTCCCAGTATCAGTCTGCTAAAAGCGCCAGAGTAGCTTGGGAGTGGATCTTGATGGAGCTGAGCAGTTTTTCCTCTTTAGGAATTAAATCTGCCTTTTAGGTTGGTGTCTGCAACGCTTGTTGGGTTTGGGGAGGCCAGCTTTGCATCCTTCTTACCTTTGCCTTTGTTTGTCTCCTGTCATTTTCTCATTTTCTGCACCTCCTGTTCTTTTCCTCCTGCAGTGACACTGGTCCGGGTACATTACTCCCCCTAGACAGGTTCTCCGTCCTTTGATGTCCTAGGCCGGCTGGAGTTATAGCTTATGTTTGTAGATTGTGTATGTATAGGTTTGGGGCAGGTGGGTATGTGTGTATATATGTGTGTGTGTGTGTGTGTGTGTGTGTATGTGTGTATATATGTGTGTGTATATATGTGTATATATATATATATATATATATATATATATATATACAGTGGGGACGGAAAGTATTCAGACCCCCTTAAATTTTTCACTCTTTGTTATATTGCAACCATTTGCTAAAATCATTTAAGTTCATTTTTTTCCCTCATTAATGTACACACAGCACCCCATATTGACAGAAAAACACAGAATTGTTGACATTTTTGCAGATTTATTAAAAAAGAAAAACTGAAATATCACATGGTCCTAAGTATTCAGACCCTTTGCTGTGACACTCATTTATTTAACTCAGGTGCTGTCTATTTTTTTCTGATCATCCTTGAGATGGTTCTACACCTTCATTCGAGTCCAGCTCTGTTTGATTATACTGATTGAACTTGATTAGGAAGCCACACACCTGTCTATATAAGACCTTACAGCTTACAGTGCATGTCAGAGCAAATGAGAATCATAAGGTCAAAGGAACTGCCTGAAGAGCTCAGAGACAGAATTGTGGCAAGGCACAGATCTGGCCAAAGTTACAAAAAAATTTCTGCTGCACTTAAGGTTCCTAAGAGCACAGTGGCCTCCATAATCCTTAAATGGAAGATGTTTGGGTCGACCAGAACCCTTTCTAGAGCTGGCCGTCTGGCCAAACTGAGCTGTCGGGGGAGAACAGCCTTGGTGAGAGAGGTAAAGAAGAACCCAAAGATCACTGTGGCTGAGCTCCAGAGATGCAGTCGGGAGATGGGAGAAAGTTGTAGAAAGTCAACCATCACTGCAGCCCTCCACCAGTCAGGGCTTTAGGGCAGAGTGGCCCAATGGAAGCCTCTCCTCAGTGCAAGACACATGAAAGCCCACATAGAGTTTGCTAAAAAAAACACCTGAAGGTGAGAAATAAGATTCTCTGGTCTGATGAGAACAAGATAGAAATTTTTGGCCTTAATTCTAAGCGGTATGTGTGGAGAAAACCAGGCACTGCTCATTACCTATCCAATACAGTCCCAACAGTGAAGCATGGTGGTGGCAGCATCATGCTGTGGGGGTGTTTTTCAGCTGCAGGGACAGGATGACTGGTTGCAATCGAGGAAAAGATGAATGCGGCCAAGTACAGGGATATCCTGGACGAAAACCTTCTCCAGAGTGCTCAGGACCTCAGACTGGGCCGAAGGTTTACCTTCCAACAAGACAATGACCCTAAGCACACAGCTAAAATAACGAAGGAGTGGCTTCACAACAACTCCGTGACTGTTCTTGAATGGCCCAGCCAGAGCCCTGACTTAAACCCAATTGAGCATCTTTGGAGAGACCTAAAAATGGCTGTCCACCAATGTTTACCATCCAACCTGACAGAACTGGAGAGGATCTGCAAGGAGGAATATCAGAGGATCCCCAAATCCAGGTGTGAAAAACTTGTTGCATCTTTCCCAAAAAGACTCATGGCTGTATTAGATCAAAAGGGTGCTTCTACTAAAAACTGAGCAAAGGGTCTGAATACTTAGGACCATGTGATATTTCAGTTTTTCTTTTTTAATAAATCTGCAAAAATGTCAACAATTCTGTGTATATATATATATATGGATATGTATGTGTGTATATGGATATGTATGTGTGTGTATTGTAGGGGATCAGAGGGGTGGACAGCTGGCTCAGAGACAGCCCATTAAAACAACAGTGGCTTTATTCAGCAAAATGGCAAAATAAACATAAGATAAGACAGACTTGTCTTGTCACATGGTTGTGCACACAAGTACAGCTCACAGTTCAGCAGCACACAGGCTTATAGGTAATAGTTCATGGCTCCAATCAGAGCTACAGTCTTTATGTGGTTAAGCTCACCCAGCACACCATCCAGCAATGGACATTTTCACACAGCATGCTGCTGTCTGTCTCTCTCCTACTCAAACAGCTCCTCTCTGAGACTTTCAGCCCAGCTGACAATAAGCAGGTCTGAAGGGGAAATACCTGCCCTCTTTGATTAACCCCTTCTTAACCCTGCCCCAGGCTGACCCTCTGCAGTATGTATATATGTTCATGTATATGTTTGTGTATATATGTGTGTGTTCTTATGTTGGTTGGTATGTATGTATGTGGGGGGGGGGGGGGTGTTATATAAAGCGGTATGTGCATGTATTTTCATATGCATGCATATTGTTTTAAAAAAAAAAAAAAAAGGGGGAAAGGAGAGAGCGTGTAGATGTATTTATGTGTATGTATATATTTAGATATACATTGATAGAGGGAGAAGTGAAGTCGCTGTTGCCTTATCTATTTTTCCTCTTCTCGGTCTTTCTGCAGCTGTCCTTCTCTCAGTTGGTCATCATTTTTCCATTGTTCGAGTATCAGTCACCACCCATACAAAAGACCCTCAACACTTAGGTGGGGACCACCTTGTCGGTAAGTTTTCAGGAAAAGAGTGCCCTCTCATGCGGATTGCATTGATTTGCTTCAGCTCCGCGCGCCCACGCTCTCAAAGGCCAGAGCCAAAGGCCATAGAAAGGCAGACGTTCTTCAGAAAAGCATAGCTCAGATGCCGCTCCCACTCAGGAGAGAGGTTCCAAGGAATATGTCTTAGCTCTTCTTTCCCAGACCTAGCACCCCAACAAGAGTCCTGCAGGACCTGTGGCACAGTGCCTATGCCCAGGAGGCTGGTGAGTGAAGTCGGCCTGGTTGAAGTTTGCAGCTGACAGGTAATACCGAATATCCTTATTACTTATAACGTGGCACAAAACTTCTGTTTTAAACTCACTGTAATAACTCTAGCTAGCCAGCCCCCTTGCTGCGGGTCTAGCCACTAGCAGAACAACCTGCCTCATGGATCACTCATCCTCTCAGTACTCCTGAGGAGGGGGCGCAGCCTGCAAATGATTTTAGCTCCCTTGCACCAGAGGAAGATCTGGAGCTACTTGGTGTCAGCTTTTCTTTGGAGAACTGTGTATCCAGGCAGTCATGCAGACCATTACATGGGTTAAAAGACAAAGTCATATTTACCCTTTCAGTGAGCAATCACTTTTCCATTAGGAAACTGGTTTAATTCAAGGCGGATATAGCATCGCTGAAATCCATGCCTACAGTGGGACCGGCTGTTGTCCAATAGAGTGGCGGCTGGGAAGGGCCTGCCACTCAACAGAGGCCCTTACCTTGGTGACGGGTACTTTGGGTTTCTGCTACCAGGATATGGTTGGGGAGGAAATCCTTAGGGCTGATATCTTGGGACCCGGCCAAGATGTATCGGCCAATTTCACTGCAAAAGCAGCAATAGTCTCAACCTGATGCCTGGCCAAGGCAATGCTATACTCAGTTACGGCTAGGGGTACCCTATGGTTGAGACCCGGGGCGGTGTTTGGCTTCCTGGAAACAAAATTGGAATAGTCACTTTATAGTGCAAGATGTTTGATATGAAACCAGAGACAGCCATGTCGGAAGTGACAGGAGGAGGGTCCGTTCTTCTCCCATAACAGAAAGCAGGAAAGTAAAAGAAAAAAAAAAAATTCAAAATAAATAATAATAAATAAAGGGAGAAATGCGTTTCTCCCGCTAGGTTCCGCTCCTCTAGGGGCAACCTTTCATAAGGTCCATAAATGAAAATCTTTCCACAGGTACCCACAAAACCCTTTTATCGGGCGCATGCCCAGACTTTTAAGGTAAGTCCCAGTGGACACGCATCACGGGTTACTGGACAGTGGATTGTGCAGATCCTTGGAGGATAGGCACTCATGGTCACTTCGGTGGATTCCTCACTGTTACTTCTCCTTTACCTTTTTCTCCCCCTCGGAGCTGCCAGATCCACCGCAACCACGGCGGTTACAATACTTACAGACACTTCAGACTCAGAGGGGAGCTGTCCTGGTCCCATCTCACAGGAGTTATTGTAGGTTTCCTACCCACCCCTGTTTGTAGGTCGCGGGGGTTGGAGAGAAGCATTCGCTAGCAGCAGATGGCTGGAGGCTTTCGCTAGATCATCAGGATTCTTAGCCTTACATCCCAAAATTTTTTTCTTTTCTTTTTTATTCCAAAGTAAGTAAATTTGGGGATTGGTTGGACACATCTCCGCTTTGTCAGCCTACCTTTTAGCCTATGAATATCTCTAAGAATATTCACAGAGGTTTCAGTGCCGTTTCAGTTCCTCTTGGAGAACAGGGTCTCCAGATTCGCCACTACCTGGGCATCATTCCTTTCTACATAAAAAAAAAAAGAAGAGGCCAACTTTTGCTTTCCAACAGTTAAAGTGCCTGTGGGGGCTCTACTGGTTCCTCTGTTTTTCTTCCATCAGAAAAGGTCGGTGACGGTCATAAGGAGAATTCTACTTCCTGGACGACTTCTAGGTTTCTCAGCCTCCTGGCCGTAATGTTGTGATTCCTTGGGTGCATGGGCACCGGTGCTAGTTTCAACTACAACGGAGGAAACAGGATCCAGCGCAGCTATGGTCAGTGTCACGCAGTATGTATAGCGGTCCGCGGTGATGGATAGACCTTGAGGATGTCACAAACCATCTGACTGAATCAATGTGATGAATCATATTGGCAAGACAGCCTGGAAGGCGCACTGCGAGGGTCTGTCAGTCAAGGCAAGCGGAGATTGCTAGCCAAGGAAGGTAGTCTCTAAAGCGCTGGAAAGTCAGGCAGCCTTTATTATCACTTTGACCTTGCTACACAGAATCAAGGGTGACCAGTCATCTTGCGGTTGAGCAACAGGACAGCAATTGCGTATTTTCAGCTCCAGGGAGGATCTCGCGGCAATATGCTATTGAGAGATGTAGAACCCAGAATGTCTGGGTAGGAAGATCACCAGAAAATTTCAGAAGCAATTTACCTCCTAGGGAACTGGAATACACGGACATAATGTCCATCATGCAAGCTTGCCAGAGCATGAGGGGGAGGCTTGTCCACAGGTGGCCTACCACAGACAGGCTTCTTTGCTTCTCACAGCAAATGCCAATTTAAGAAGAGGTCTGACTCTGTTTCCGCTCCCCAAAGCAGAGAACAGAAGCTGAGTTTCTCCTTGAAACTGCAATCAAGCCTACTGTATATGTTTTTCCCCAACTTCTCTCGTAATGAAATTCCTCTGGAAGCTGTCAAGAATGAGCATGGTAGTTACGACCACCCCTCCATTCTGACCATAGGAGTCTTGATGCTTCCTGGCTATCTACTTCAGAATACAGAAGTCGATTCCCCTTCACACATGCACAGACCAGAGATGCAAGCATAATGGCAGGAAGGGGAAGCTGCAGAACCTAGATTGCTCCAGAGTTGCTCCAAGAGTGAGCTCTACTTTGGGGGGGGGGCGAATGACACTCTACTAACAGCCTCTATGCCAAGATCTGGAACAAACTTGTGTTTTTTTCTATTTTGCCTGGCAAGATATTATTCTTACTGCACCTCTGGTGGCAGCTGTTCTGGTAGTCGTGTAGGTCAGATTGGACATGGACCTTACCCTATACTCTTTTGAGGTTGCAAGTGTCAGCAAGAACAAGGTTTAATTTGGCCAAAGGCCCTTTAGTTTGCAAAATTTTGAAGACAGTCAGGAGGTTTCGTCAAACGCGAGAGAGAATCTTTCACAATTAAAATCTTTCGATGCTGCTGGGGTTTATTTCAACTGTTTACTCCAACAGGGCAGTGTTCGGTTTAAGACATCGCTTACTAACCAGTATTTAGCGCAAATTATCAAACAGAAGTTTCAAGCCCTTAGAGCTTCAGAAAAGCATATTGTTTTTGTTATAGGAGTAGATCTGCATCCTGTAGTTCAGCTTATATCAGAGGTAGTGACAGCCCTCCATCTATCATCTGTCCATTGCCTAACTTTCCAGACGTTCAAGCAAGAAAACCACACAAATTGGTCATTCCCAGAGCTTGAAAGAAGTTTCTGTCCACAATTGCTCTTTTCAGTTCATATGATAAGTCTATCACTGTTCCAGATGGAATTCATCAGGCAAGAGAGGTTGCCTTCTAGACTTTAGCAAGATTGGTTGTGCAGATGGGAAATGAGTCGGGAGCCTCCTTCAGTGGCAGGATACATCCTCTTCCAGAGGGGTTGAGGCCCCATAGGCGGCCCAGTTATAAGCATCTATGAATTCATTCTACAGGAAAGTGGCATGCTTTTCCCAGCATACCTTTTCAACCTTTACAGAATAGATCTGGGTGCCTTGTCATCAGTGGGCTTTGGAGGAATGACTGTTCAGTCTTCTGTCCCATTTAAAAAAAAAAAAAAAATTATATATATATATATATATATATATATATATATATATAATAATTATTTTGGCTTGTTAAGTAGAACCCACCCTGTCAGCTAGGATATGTATCACTAGTATGCTGCCATGGTAGGGTCAGGAAAACGGAAAATTGTATCATACTTACCGTAATTTTCCATTCCTGATGGCAATCCATGGCAGCATACAGACCCACTCTTGTGCGTTTCGGTATCTAGCTAATTATGAAGAATGGGGCGGGGCCTAACTGGCCTTTAATTTATGCTATTTCATTGGTCCTGAGGGAGGGGAGAAAGGCAGAGCCTATCACTAGTATGCTGCCATGGATTGGTGTCAGGAAAGGAAAATTACGGTAAGTATGATACAATTTTCCGTTTTTTTGCATTGATACATGTCCCCTGGGGCAGGACCCGGGTCCCCAAACACTTTTTATGACAATAACTTGCATATTAGCCTTTAAAATTTGCACTTTTGATTTTTCACGTTCAGGTCCCATAGACTTTAACGGTGTTCGAATATTTGCGCAAACTTTCGGTCTGTTCGCATATTCTGCCGCAAACCGAGTATTCGGCTCATCCCTACCCATAATAAATAAAATATTTGCATGGCTCACCAGTTTGTAAAAACTCCTAATATCTGGAAAGCCACAGTCAGTCCAAAAATGAACTGAAGATTTTGTCTAGACAGGTAGAAAATAAAATGTACAAGTGCCTACAGATAGAAATGTTCACCCAATCTGACCATCAATGGTCAGTCTGCTGTACTGTCATGTGTTAACATCAATATTCCATGTGGTACACATCTAGGTTAAGGTACAGTATCTCACAAAAGTGAGTACACCGCTCACATTTTTGTAAATATTTTATTATAACTATTCATGTAACAACACTGAAGAATAGACACTTTGCTACAATGTAAATTAGTGAGTGTACAGCTTGTATAACAGTGTAAATTTGCTGTACCCTCAAAATAACTCAACACACAGCCATTAATGTCTAAACCGCTGGCAAAAAAAGTGAGTACACCCCTAAGTGAAAATGTCCAAATTGGGCCCAAAGTGTCAATATTTTGTGTGGCCACCATTATTTTCCAGCACTGCCTTAACCCTCTTGGGCATGGAGTTCACCAGAGCTACACAGGTTGCCACTGGAGTCCTCTTCCACTACTCCAAGACGACATCACAGAGCTGGTGGATGTTAGAGACCTTGCGCTCCTCCACCTTCCGTTTGAGGATGCCCCACAGATGCTCAATAGGGTTTAGGTCTGGACAAATGCTTGACCAGTCCATCACCTTTACCCTCAGCTTCTTTAGCAAGGCAGTGGTCGTCTTGGAGGTGTGTTTGGGGTCGTTATCGTGCTGGAATACTGCCCTGCGGCCCGGTCTCTGAAGTGAAGAGATCATGCTCTGCTTCAGTATGTCACAGTACATGTTGGCATTCATGGTTCCCTCAATGAACTGTAGCTCCCCAGTGCCGGCAGCACTCATGCAGCCCAAAACCATGACACTCCCACAACCATGCTTGACTGTAGGCAGGACACTTGTCTTTGTACTCCTCACCTGGTTGCCGCCACACACGCTTGACACCATCTGAACCAAATAAGTTTATCTTGGTGTAACGGTGTGATTGCCACTAGTAACTAACATCCACCATATCACCCTGCTGCCAGACTTCCATATATCACTTCTGAGACAATGAACAGTCATTTGCTTTGTTTTGTTTTGTTTATTGGGGGATATAACTTGGTGGGGGGAAAGGGTTTATGGGATGCCCATAGACCAAATTACTTTGCCATCATATTTATAAATTAGAACTTCGATTGAGCCTTGAAGAAATGATGCACATGTATAACATCTACAGCCTTTTCCCTGCATCACCATGCAGATTATTGCTCCTCATCAGCATAACTCCTGCAGACTATTGCTCCCAGGAATCCTTTCCTCCTGCGCAAACTTATTCTGTAGCACATTATGTTTCTTGTCTCATCCTCTTCTATATTCAAAAGAACCCACTCTGAATAGTCTCTAATGCTGACTCTGATTGGTTGCTGCTTCTAGGCCAGAGGTCTGCAGTACCTCCCCCCGGAGGCCTAGTAGTTTAGTAGCATGTGTTGAACTGTGGACTACTGTTCCCAGCTAGTCCGGCCTGCAAATCCTGCGCCCTCGGGCCACATTGATTTGACGCTATTTCCCACAGTCTCTCCTCTCTTCCAGGACTCCTCATCAATGACCGTGTAAAGATGAGGACCTCATCCATGACCGTGTAAGGATGAAGTTCCCTCCCAGACTTCCTGGCATGTCTCCACATCCAACTCTCCACTGTGGTACACTCACCGACCTTTCTCTGCCCCGAGTCCATGATGGAGAACTTAACTGGACCGCACGTTCCGACAGCTTCTCCTGCCCCTCTGCTCCAGGAACTCCTCATCAATGACTGTGTAAAGATGAGGACTTCACCCATGACATGTAAGGGTGAAGTTCCCTCACAGCTCTCCCGGGCCTCCTGCAATCGACGCCCCCCCATGGGAAGATCTGTAAAAATGAGTGGACCAAAATCCCTCCTGAGATGTTTGCAAACCTGGTCACTAACTACAAGAAACGACTTACCTATGTGCTTGCCAAAAAGGGTTTCTCCGCCAAGTACTAAGTCATGTTTAGCGCGGGGATCAACTACTTATTTTACTCACTGTACTGCAACTCAATTTATAACATTTATACCATTTTCTGGATTTTTGGTTGATATTCTGTCTCTATCATTTAAAATATACCTATAATAAAAATTATAGACCTTTTGTTTCTCTGTGGGAAAGCTTACAAAATCTGCAGTTGATCAAATAAATATTTTCCCCACTGTACATGTATAGAGGAAGAACAGAAAAAAGAAACAGATGTAAGCCATATTTACTTCACTTTTGCAGCCCACAAAATTGATCTAAACATGGTCCAACTCTTGTCAAACACTTGAATGTCCAGGCACTGGCAGATCTGTAACATTCCTTATAGAAACACAGGGCAACACTCCATGGAACACAAATACAGAATCCTCTCCACCTGGATAATACCTCCAAAAGCTGGCTCTGTACACCATACACTAAAACCAGTCCAATACTGGCTTCATCAATAGATGCGCCAGGGGAACTCCACAGTTCAGGTGGCCAAGAAAAATGTAGCGCCATACTTAGGAATTGAAAGAATTATTATATAAAAAGCAGAAATGTTATTTTTCTGATCAGATGCCCATGTGTGGATATACAGTATCTCACAAAAGTGAGTACACCCCTCACATTTTTGCAAATATTTTATTATATCTGTTCATGTGACAACACTGAAGAAATGACTCTTTGCTACAATGTAATGTAGTGAGTGTACAGCTTATATAACAGTATAAATTTGCTGTCCCCTCAAAATAACTCAACACACAGCCATTAATGTCTAAACCGCTGGCACCAAAAGTGAGTACACCCCTAAGTAAAAATATCCAGATTGGGCCCAATTAGCCATTTCCCCTCCCCGGTGTCATATGACTCGTAAGTGTTACAAGGTCTAAGGTGTGAATGGGGAGCAGCTGTGTTAAATTTGGTGTTATTGCTCTCACTCTCTCATACTGGTCACTGGAAGTTCAACATGGCACCTCATGACAAAGAACTCTCTGAGGATCTGAAAAAAAGAATTGCTGCTCTACATAAAGATGGCCTAGGCTACAAGAAGATTGCCAAGACCCTGAAACTGAGCTGCAGCACGGTGGCCAAGACCATACAGTGGTTTAATAGGACAGGTTCCACTCAGAACAGGCCTCGCCATGGTTGACCAAAGAAGTTGAGTGCATGTGCTCAGCATCATATCCAGAGGTTGTCTTTGGGAAAATAGACATATGAGTGCTGCCAGCATTGCTGCAGAAGTTAAAGGGGTGGGCGGTCAGCCTATCAGTGCTCTGACCATATGCCGCACACTGCATCAAATTGGTCTACATGGCTATCATCCCAGAAGGAAGCCTCTTCTAAAGATGATGCACAAGAAAGCCCGCAAACAGTTTGCTGAAGACAAGCAGACTAAGGACATGGATTACTGGAACCATGTCCTGTGGTCTAATGAGACCAAGATAAATGTATTTGGTTCAGATTGTGTCAAGCGTGTGTGGTGGCAGCCAGGTGAGGAGTACAAAGACAAGTGTGTCTTGCCTACAGTCAAGCATGGTGGTAGGAGTGTCATGGTCTGGGGATGCATGAGTGCTGCCGGCACTGAGGAGCTACAGTTCATTGAGGGAACCATGAATGCCAACATGTATTGTGACATACTGAAGCACAGCATGATCCCCATCCCTTCAGAGACTGGGCCACAGGGCAGTATTCCAACATGATAATGACCCCAAACACAGCTCCAAGATAACCACTGCCTTGCTAAAGAAGCTGAGGGTAAAGGTGATGGACTGGCCAAGCATGTCTCTAGACCTAAACCCTATTGAGCATCTGTGGGGCATCCTCAAACGGAAGGTGGAGGAGCGCAAGGTCCCTAACATCCACCAGCTCAGGGATGTCGTCATGGAGGAGTGGAAGAGGACTCCAGTGGCAATCTGTGAAGCTCTGGTGAACTCCATGCCCAAGAGGGTTAAGGCAGTGCTGGGAAATAATGGTGGCCACACAAAATATTGACACTTTGGGCCTAATTTGGAAATTTTCTTTTAGAGGTGTACTCACTTTTGTTCCCAGCGGTTTAGATATTAATGCCTGTGTGTTGAGTTATTTTGAGGGGACAGCAAATTTGCACTGTTATACAAGCTGTACACTCACTACTGTACATTGTAGCAAAGTGTGATTTCTTCAGTGTTGTCACATGAAAAGATATAATAAAATATTTACAAAAATGTGAGGGGTGTACTCACTTTTGTGAGATACTGTACCTGTAATATGTTTAAAGTAGTTGCACTGTGATTTTGTCTGTATAACGTGTGTTGCACGCTAAATATGGTGAAGTATGTCCCATATTTAGCCCTTTCAAATGTAGAAAACCTTGCAAGTTGCTTCCCAATGTTGACCAATTTTTAGGACATCCAAGAACACAGCTCTCATATATCAACAGCCCACCCAATTACAGGATGATTAGAGCGTTCACATGAAACCAGTCTATTTGTGCATCATCTATACGTAGTTGCACAGTTTCCCTTATTCTCCTCTAGGTGCTGACTTTTGTCCTGCACACAGCTAGCATATTCTATAGGAGTGAAAATTCGATGTGAGGTGCACTTGGTAAATAGGTGCAAAAGGCAGAAAAAAAAACCTGCTGTAGTGTAGGAACTTTGTACCACATATATGGATTACTCATGGCGTACAAAGGGTTAGGAACTGTTAACTGGTCTTTATGGGATGAGAAAAGGGAAGGAATAAGTAAAATATGGGAGGAAAGGGAGTGAACAAAGGTCCCATCCATAAACAAAGTAATGGGGAAATGTGTAGGTCTGTAGACCAAACATAGTCGTCTGGCCACCACTCACCCTAACCACATGGATTCAGGAGGAATCCGTCCAAGGTGGGAGGATTCGCAGCTCAGTGTTCCAGCCAGGAAAGAGCCGCATCGGGATCCTCAAAGAAGTTGATTTTGTTGTCAATCACAACCCTCAATCTTGCGGGGAATAACATGGCATAGGTAAGGTATTGTACACGCAGGCAACGCTTGATTTCTGTGAAGGGAGCTCTCTGCCGCTGAACTTCTGCTGAATAGTCAGGGAAGACTGTGATCTGGGCATTGTCAAAGGCAATGTTGTCCTTGTCATGAGTTACGTGAATCTTGTACCAGTCTAGATAATTTAAGGATCTGGAAATATCTTTCAAGAAAGAAGCGGGATTGGTGCCCTCAGCCCCCTCTGGCAAGCTAATGAAGCGAAAAATGCATCTACGCAGTCTGGTCTCCATATCGTTATGCATATGGGTGAGCAGAGAGAGTTGGCATTGCATGGTTTCAGTGGAGGACTGTAGAAGGGGGAAAATCCTGTCGGATTAGGGATACATCCACCTTCACCGCCTCATCTTTAGTAGTTAGAGAGGCCTGGCAGGCAGAGATAGCATTGAGAACTTTATCCATATCCGCTGCAGGCTGCTCAGAGTCAGCTGAAGTCTGGGCGCCAACTTCCCTAGGAGTGTCCTTCTCCTGGCGGCACAATTTAGCCAGGTTAGCACTGGCCCCAGAGGCTTTGTGGGGTGTAGACATCTTGCCGTTGGTGGATAGAGGGTTACCTGGCACTTAGATGGTGAAAACAGCCAGTGGGTGTTCACAAGGATGAGTTATCAGGATAGGCACGAGCGAAGCTCCGAGTCTGTGCACCCTCCGCCCTGCCTCTCCAGGCCACACCTCCTAGCATATTCACTTTGATAGGAGTTATGTCACTTCAAGAAATGTTCTCCAAAGCTTTCAAAAAACTCATCAACAAACAAGACAGGCCTTGATGTTTCCTGAGATATTCAGCTCTGTGTTAGGATTTTCAGTTAGAAATTGGCAGTACAAATAATGTGGGGATCTTGCGAGCCACAAGTGGACCAATGCCTCTATGGCATAAGTCAACTATTTATAAGCAGCAAACACTTCACCACGTTTCATTCCGTGTATTAGAAATATATAACCAATAGTGCCTGCACTAAAAAATAAAACTAAGAAGGAAAATCGTGCAAAAATATTACTAATAAACTGAAACCGTAATTAATGTGCTAATAAAGACATATACATATAAGTATACATATAATAAGTGCAATCCTTATATATAAAAAAATGTCAAAGTACATACATAAGTGCAATCCTTATATAAAAATTCTCAAAGTGCATCATGCAGAGAGAAAAAAATGTATGAATATAAACATAAAATCTAAGTGCTATTCTTGTGCCAAAAGTGTCCAGTCAAATTATGATCGGCTGAAGCCAAAACCAAAAAGTGCAAGTATTCAGTGTCCATAAATTAAGTGTCCATCATGCTTCTCCTGAATGGTGTCCGAATCACAACAAGCTTAATGTGCTCTCCCTTGATCACCCACTTGTGCTTGCGCTCACCTCTAATCGTGTGACACGGTAGTTAAACAGTGTCTAACACGCATTGGAGCCACTCCTGGGCTCACTCAGGGTACCTTGGTGTGTATTCCAATCCTCTCAGGTAAAGCCAATTGACATTCATAAAAAAGAAAAAGAGAGCTCCATGGTGTAGTACAGTAAGGGATTTATTTAAAATTAGAAGATATTCCTCCAGGAGGGTACTCACACTATGCGGGTGCTACAGTGCACCAAACTACCCAGATATGATGTATTAATCACGGCTCGTATGGCATGCGGTGTGGTGTGTATTCACCTCCTTCTCTGTTGACAGCTCCGTCCTACCCCTCCCCGACGTGTATTCGGCACAGGGATCATGTGCCTTCCTCTGGGGGATATCCCTGTGCCGAATACGCGTCGGGGAGGGGTAGGACGGAGCTGTCAGCAGAGAAGGAGGTGAATTTTTTTATATATAAGGATTGCACTTATTATATGTATACTTATATGTATATGTCTTTATTAGCACATTAATTACGGTTTCAGTTTATTAGAAATTGGCAGTAGCCTTGTAACAGAATAACTGTACTCAGATGGTGCCAGGTAATATCCTTTCCTTCCAGGACATCAGCATTCCTTAACAAACCAGGCTCAAGGTTTTTTACCTTCATGCATTCTATGCTTGAAGGTTAAAAACATTCTGTTTGCAGCAGCCCCCCCAGCCCCCCAATACTTGCCTGAGCCCCATCTCGATGCAGCGATGTGCACAAGAGCAGCGACTCTTTCGGGCCTCTTCCTCCTCTTTGGCTGAGACAGCAGCAGAAGGCATTGGCTCCTGCTACTGTCAATCACAGCCAATGAGCCATTGAGGAGAGATCAGGGGCAGGGCCGAACGCACTCTCTGTCTGAATGGACAGACAGAGCAGACAGAGTGAGCCTGCTCGGGTGACCCTATTGCAAGCTGCTTGCTATGGGGGCACTCAGCAGGAGGGAGGGGCCAGGAGGGTCCAGAAGCATTGGCAGGGAACTTGAGAAGAGGTGGATTGTGCAGTGGAAGAGCACAGAGCAGGTAAGCATATTTACAGTATTAAAGTTTTAAATTGTTGCGCTATGTCAGAAAAACAATAAGAAAAAAGCAGCTAACACAATAATGTTGGGTACAATAAAAAGATATATGGGGTATAGGTGTAGCACTATAGCAAAAGGTATGATTGAGAAGTCCATAGAAGGAATTAATAAATAAGTTGTCTGAAGCAATCAAGAGTAATTCACAGCAGGTCTCTGATGGCATAGGAGGAAAAAGGAAGCCCATCACCAAACACACTGACCCTTACCATCAGCAGGTGGGTTATATAGCATAACGATATAGGTTGATAACCACAGGAAACAAGCGTCTTTTTACCCCAGGCTCCTCACTCCAATGGTGCAATAGAGATTAATAACCGGCCAGAGCACTTCACATTTGCAGCGAACATTTGGTATACTGGTGGGATGTCTGTGTTCCAGATCTTCTGATGGGACCTCTCTGCTCCTAGGGGTTTACCTGTCTGATATCAGACAGATATTGCCACTGTTAACTGGGTCTCCCATATAGCAAGAATAACTTGCCACAAATTTGTGGCCGTGTTGAATTGTAAGCCTGTTAACTTGCTGCACATTTTCACTGACAAGTTATACACTTGCAGAGCACTTGAAACACAAGTTCAAGCTGACACTTTTCCAGTTTGTAGCAAATTTGCGTGGCAAGTCTCTAGCAAGAGCAAAGTTGCAGTGGTGAGTCTACAGCAAGAGCTCTGCAAGTCTACTGCATGAAAACTCAGCCACAATGACCCCTGTGGTGAGATGACTATTGCACAACATAACTGAACCAGAACTTGCAGCAGATTTGCAGAATGTTTCCAAAGGAAGTTGATCTGGAGTCCTGCAATGCCGACTTGCTGCAATTGTGCAACAAGCTTGTGAAGCCTGGCAAATATAACAATAGCTTAGCAAGTCATTTTCAAACTTGCAGCACAAATGCTTGCTACCTGGGCTTGTTCGATGGGGGTATCATTTCTTCCATGGCTGCAAAGCAAAGCATCGCCACTGCATTTTAGCAAAAAGTATAATTTGATATTTTCAGAGGAAGGGGGCCCTGTCAGGTAGGCTGTATGGGCCCCATGATTTCTATCAGTAGCCCTGCCTTCTTGTGTAGAATGCATGAAGATAAAAAACCTTGAGCCCTTACAACCACTTTAATCATCCTTGCAGGCCCAGGAGAATCTATATACCTTGCTCATACAAGATTTCCACTGTAGGCTATTAGTTCTATAAAGTAACTTCCACATGACATGGAAGCACACAGAAAATATAACATGCATGATTTCATTAGCTGTGCGGTTACTCTTTGCTCCCGTCTCCTGATTAAATGTAACATGCATATTTCACTTTCTGTTGCCTTTGAAATCCTGTCATACGTCGCAAATTCCCCACTGTGCGATAGCATCGCAATGAAGGCTTGTGTTTGCCAATTTTCTTACTGAATCCACCTTGAGCAGAGAGTTATGGTTAATGGTCTCATTTTTGTATAATATTTCACGCTGTGCTGTTTTGAATCCATTGCAAGTAAACTGCCACATTTTAGATAAACAGCATCAAGGCTGAAGGAAAATGCCTCATTTGTGTGTTTAGTTAAATGAATGAATGGCTTAGCTTATAACAATGCTGTGATTTTTTATGTGTCGCTGGTTGCACATATCGCCTGGTTTCAGATCCAAAGTACATTGCGATCTATCATTGCTGAACCCAGCAAGCCCTCTGGTTCACATAGAGTGTGGGCTCCAGCTTCCTTGTTAGTACAAACTGCATATATATTTAACCAACAAGCGTGATTCATCCGCCTCTATATATTTTTTATTCATCAGGGCTTAACAGAAAACATTAAATCAAGCTAACAAAGAGGATCAATAACCTGGCATCCTATTAATGTGACAAATGCCCTTTCATCCATCTTCATTTCTATTCCGTCACATCTTTGAGACCCTTTAATCATAAGTTTCTCTCCACATCTTTCAAATGTGAATTTGTTACAGATCCATTTACTGTGAGAAGGGAAGGCGGCTTTATTACCAGGGAAATCACTTAAAGCAGAACTTCAGGCTAATGTGAGCCCTGGGTTTAATGACTTACATATATGCCCTACCTTTCTAGCTGCAAGTATATTCTGTGTGTGCAATTCAACCAATGTCAGTCTATTAAACAACGATAATCATACTTATCTGGAGATTAGGAGCAAAAAAAAAAAAGTCTACTCAAAGTATATATACAGTATCTCACAAAAGTGAGTACACCCCTCACATTTTTTAAAAATATTTTATTATATCTTTTCATGTGACAACACTGAAGAAATTACACTTTGCTACAATGCAAAGTAGTGAGTGTACAGCTTGTATAACAGTGTAAATTTGCTGTTCCCTCAAAATAACACACACAGCCATTAATGTCTAAACTTCTGGCAACAAAAGTGAGTATACCCCTAAGTGAAAATGTCCAAATTGGGCCCAAAGTGTCAATATTTTGTGGGTCTTTGTTCATGCTCTTCTTTTTATGCTCTCCCTGTCTCCCATTTGTGTTCTTGTGTTGTCACCCAGTTCAATGGGGTTCTGTTGAAGAGTACAAGTGGCAATTTCAACACGTTACATAGGCATGGTCCACTGTTGTTACCCTCAGGAAAGTTGCCCAGCGAAATCCCATACAGCCACTGCTGAAGTGCATGTAGCTACCCAGAGACTGTAGGAGAGAAAACCAGCATTTTAAACATTTAACAATATACTTTTAGTTTTTTTATTACAAAGTTTTTTTATTGGAAGATCAATGGACATGCAAAAAATAATAGGCAAATAATATGCATACATACATAGTATGTAAAAGCGAAGACAAAATTCTATGTAAAAGGGAGTCATTGAGAGGAAACTCTGTTAGTCCTGAACGTAACGTGGTGCAATATACACAATGAGATCAATGAAGCTTGTTAGACATGGAGCAGAAAAAAAAAAAGTTGACAGACTTGGTAGCACTTTCAGAGCATATCTGTCATTTTTCAAAGTGGGAACTTCCAGTGTTCCTATTTCCGGTCCAAGAGGTGCCTCGTATCATACAGTGTGTGATGTATTCGTTCAGATAATTTGATCATCTCCATCCTGGCCATAACTTGTGACCAGGATACAGAAGAGGATTGTCAATTCAGGGCTGTTACTCAGTGAATTGTCACAAATATATTGTGAATTAATTTCTGACATGGAGCGGGAACATCAGGGATAGAAGTGAAAAAAAATTTGCACTGTCAACGTAAGAAGGTGACCAGCTATCATGGAAGCTCTAGTGGCTGCCTGTTACCAAATGGGCTGAAGGTATTTACAACTCCAAAAAATATGGAGCGTAGAGCCTGTTTCAGGGCAGCCACGAAAGCAATGGGAAGATACAGCAGGAAATATAGTGTGGAGCTTGGCAGGGGTCAAGTACAATCTGGTATGAAGTTTAGTTGCAGTTTCAGGGGTAGACAAGGATCTCATGTTTTTATACATATTTTCCAGCATCTCAGCCCACTCGGGAGGTTAAAAAGAGAGAGCCACCTCAGTTTCCCAGCTTGTCATTGGTTTAGGCTTTTGGTCAAGAAGACCTCGTTAATGTACCTATATATGCGTGAGATTACTCCTCTATCCCTAGAGGTGTGTTCGCAAATGAGTTCAAATTGAGTGCTACGAATACGGGACGATAATGTGCCTCTGCTATGATAGAAGTGCCGAATTTGGAGATATTTAAAATGTTCAGAGGAAGGTAAATCACGGTCTTCTCTGAGTTGGGCGAAAGATTTAAATTGTGAGCCAGACTTAAGGGATGCAAAGGTTGTTAAACCATTGGAGCTCCACCTCATCTCTCTGTTGAAAA
The DNA here is from genome assembly GCF_042186555.1 of Aquarana catesbeiana. Lineage (NCBI taxonomy): Eukaryota > Metazoa > Chordata > Amphibia > Anura > Ranidae > Aquarana > Aquarana catesbeiana. The sequence continues at coordinate 115,440,703 of NC_133329.1, forward strand.
GCCAAGGGAAAAATCGAGGTCTCCTATAAATAAAGGGGTGCGAGTGGTGAGGTTAGTTTATATTTTCTGTGATATAGAGACCAGAGATAAAGGGATTGAGATATAATACGGTTGAGGGGAGCTATATTGCACACATGTATAGATTTGGACCACAGTAGATCCGGGAGGTGGTATGGAAATACAGCATGCGTTTCAAATTGTAACCATGGGATGTCCGATATCAGAGTATGCCATTGGATGGTCTGGGTGAGTCTGGCCACCAGATAATAACGCCATAAATTCGGGAGGCCTAAACCTCCTAGAGGTTGGGGCCTGTACAACAGTGATTTATTAAATCTCGGGTGCTTAGAATGCCATATAAATTTATTAATATCTTTTTGGAGTGATTCAATATAAGATTTAGAGACAAAAATGGGTAAGGTCCTAAAAAAAAAAAAAAAAAAAAAAAAAAAAAAGGATTATTTTAGGCAAGATCGCCACCTTAATGGCCATTACTATGCCCAAGAAGAAAATGCGGTATGTTGTCCAAGTTTTCAGTAAGGTCCTTACATGAGCAACTATTGGGTTGTAATTGAGATGAAAAAGATCTGGAAATGAGGGTGTGAGTTAAATACCTAAATAACTAAATGAGTGAGTGAACCATGTGAAAGCAAAGTGTTGTTGTAAAGACGTGGCCAAGTCATCAGACATAGCAGTGCATTTGGATAAATTTACTCCCAGACCTGAAAAAGATTGGAAAAAGTCTAACAGAGACATTCAATTTGGAAGTGCAATTAGGGGGTTCGTCAAAATAGGAGAACATCATCGGCATATAGGCTCAGTTTATATTCTGCAGGTCCCTTACTATAACCTTTGATGTCTGAATCGTTTGCAATTACTTTAGACAAAGGTTCTATTGCCAGGGCAAATAGGAGAGGGGATAGGGGACAGCCCTGCCTCATACCTCTCTGAAGTGGGAAAAATTGGGAACTGTTACCCGGTAATTTAATGTGTGCTTGAGGGGCTTGATAAAGTGCATGGAAACCTTCCATAAAAGCTCCCGTGATACCAAATTTAAGCAGTAAGTGATCTAGGTATGACCAGCTCACGCTGTCAAATGCCTTGTGTATATCAAGGCTGAGGAGCAGTGCCTGGGTAGAGTGCAGATTGGGATCCTGGATAATGTTTGTCACCAAACTTATGTTATCGGTGATCTGTCTGCCCGGTATAAAACCAGTCTGGTTTGGATAGATAAGTGAGGTAATCACTGAGGCCAGTCTATCTGCCAGCAACCGACCAAATGTTTTTAAATTATTATTGATTATTAGACATGTGCACACTGAAATATTTTGTTTCGGAATTTCGTTTTCGTCCGAAAAATAAATTTAGTTACTCCCGAAATTCGTTATTATTTATTTCGTTTCGTTAAAATATGCATTCGTCCGAAAATCCGAACTAATTAAGGTCGAATCTGTCATTGAAGGCTTATGGTGTCTGTCGAATGTTCTAAAAAGATTCGACGGAGCAGCTAAACTGTACGACGCTGTAATCGTACATTTCCGGTCGAATGTTCCGCCTACAAGCTATAGTAGAATTCTAATATTGTATGACACTAGTAATAATTATATTTATTAATTATTATTACTAATCATCCAACATTAGAATTCTTCTATAGCTGATGGGCAGAGCATTTGACCATAAATGTCAGCTCGCGTCGACTGCTTCGTGGAATCTTCATGTCGAATCTTTTCTCTCTATGTCGAATACTCTTAGACTAATCGAGTTAGGTTAGGCACATTCGACCTTTTTTGCTATTGTCTCTATAATGTCGAATCTTTTCTCTCTATAATGTCGAATAATCTTGGACTAATAGAGCTAAGGCTAGGCACATTCGACCACAGATTTGATGGGCACAGATCACTATTGTCAGCGTCATGTCGAATCTTCTATCCATATCGAACTGTTGACGCAACGATAATAAAGCATTTGTTTATGTTAGATCTTTCGGTTTTCAGATTCTGCACGTTTGTTATCGTTTGTTAAAATAACAAAAATACCCGAAATTCGGACGAAAATGCATTCGGACGAAAACGAATGCACATGTCAATTGATAATTGAGATAGGACGGAAGTTTTGGGGAATAGAATGATCTTTGTGTGGTTTAGATACTTTTAATTTTTAACAGCTCTGTCAAGTTTTTATAGCTGTCTGCACCCTATGAAGGAGATTTGTCCTCACGCCCAGTCCCAGTGCCAAAATTGTCACCCCCCCCAAGGCAAGAAATAAGGGGAAATCTTCAGTAGGGATGTGTTCAGTGATAAATAACTGACATGTGGCCATGTTTGGGCAATGATGTCACCACTGTCCCTTTTGCTTAGATTGCTGATGACAGCTTGAATAGAGGTCGTCGTCATGTAAGGAATGGCAGGCATTTTTCTTTCCTCAGATGTTAGGCATCCTGACTGACACGGATCTAAATCACCAAATCAAGTGATCAACGATGGATGAAATGGATTGTAAAGGCTGAATTTTTTTTTACCTTAAGGTGTTAGTTCATCTTTACAGAAAATCTGTAAGGTAACCTAACACTGTGACAGACTCAACCAGGACAGGGGCTTTTTGAGGGTGACTGCAGGCTAGCCTCTTGATCTGCTGGAAGGTTTTGGAGAGCATGAGGTGCTGTTTGATGGAAGCACCCAAGCGGGGTGCCAAGGGTCTGTCACAAACACCCGCTTTACTTACCTTCTGTGATCCTGAGCTGTCAAGGCTCCTGCAAGCTGCTCCAACGGCCTGGGGATTTGAAATCTTATAAATGTTATAAAATGCCGTGCATCTTAAACTGTAAACAATATGTGTAAGGTAATAACTGGATAAAGTGATAATAGTGCAATAAAGTCCTAATTACGTGAATTAGACTGACATGATCAAATCGCAATTACCATACAATGATAATAACCATAAATTATATCTAGAGAAAGTGATAGCAGTGCAATAAAGTCCTATTTACGTGAATCAAACTGACATTAAATCTCAAATTCCATACAAAGATGTTACCATAACATAAGTAAATAAAGTGACAAATAAAGCTCGCTGGGATGGGGGCGCTTTAAAAAATGTTTTCTTTTTATTATTATTTATTTATTTATTTTTTTATACTTGTAAATTGCGTTTAAAAAAAACATTTTTTTTTAAAATTTTAATGCCGTCACAAGTGACAGTAATAGGTGGTGACAGGTACTCTTTATGGAGGGATCGGGGGTCTAAAAGACCCCCGATCCCTCCTTTGCACTTCACAGTATTCAGATCGCCGAAAACGGCGATTTTGAACACTGTATATTTTTTTTAAATCGGCGCCATTGGCAGCCGAGTAAACGGGAAGTGACGTCATGACATCGCTTCCGCATTTACATTGAGAAGGCTGGAACGAAGCCGCCCACAGCTTTGTTCCAGCCCGCCCCCAGCCGCCGAAGGCGGCCGATTGGACACCGGGCTTCCCGATCGCACGGGAGGCCCGGTAAGAGCGGCTGGAGGGGGGGATGTCCCCTCCCGCTCCTCCGGTATAACAGCTGAGCGGCTTTTAGCCGCATCGGTTGTTATATACGGGTAGGCGATCGCCGGCTCGAAACATCGGTACCGGGATGATGCCTGCAGCTGCGGGCATCATTCCGGTATAACCCCGGAAAGCCGAGTACGCAGATGTGCGTACGGTCGGCGGGAAGGGGTTAACTATACCAGGTCACATACCCCCAGCATGTGGGGGGTATCCTGCTAGGGAAGGACCCCCTTGGTAAAGCACTTTTTTCCCATGTTGATGAGGACAAGGGCCTATTCCTTGGCCCTTCAGTTGTGGGAGTCTGATAATGAGGGGCTTATCAAAATCTGAAAGCCTCCTTTAATAAAAAGGGCACAACCAGATACCGCCCCTCCATGTGCTTGAGTATGGACACCCAGCTGCATGTTCGGATAAGAGCCTAGTTATATTTTTAAGAAAGCTCTCCATGCTTTTTTTCCCCTAATTTTTACAATAGGTTCCCCCTTAAAATGCACATCAGACCTGAATTATTGGGGATTTCCAATACATTTTTTTTGCATTGGGGTCTTACATTAACATCTACACCAGACCCACATCTAGGATAAAGGTCTGGTATAGATGAAGGGAATCTCTGGCTGCTCTGACGGTGACCTGTCATTTTGCAGGCTATTTAAAAGCTTTTTTCTGTGTAAGTGTTGCTGTAGTAGGTTGTTTACATCACACAGATGCACCAATTTATAGGCAGTTATTTAACCTCTTTACCCTGGCCACACACATATATGTGGCCTCTCGGTGGGTGGGCCTAGCGGCTGCATATGTGCATGCCAGAAAGTAACCTGAGCTGTGCCGCGAGCATGCGTCCTGTGCGCTCCCACCACAGTTACGGATGCTAACGGAAAGCTCCTGATCCCTACTTGTGATTGGGAGCTTTTTGATAATGTGATCATTATGACTGCACCCCTTCTTCCAACATCAGAAACCTTTTAAAGGACCAGGAGGTGCCGACATTAGGGGTTAATTGAGTTTTCCATTTTTAAATATTTAACTTTAAGCATTACTAAAATAACTGCTTCCTGCCAAATGGAATTTAATTTTTATTTTTTTTGCTTTGGTACATGTTTATTGGGGCAATGCCCAGTCCACCCATGCCATTTATTGACACATCCTTGCCTATTAGCTTAGTAAATGGCCACTAATGTTTTTAACATTTGGCTCCAATTGATTTTAATAGAGTTTGGATTTGAAGCCCAAACTTTTGTAATGCTCGTTGAACTCTGTCCATGTATGTTTGGATCAATACTAATTCCAATATTTTAAAAAAATGTGTAGTTGTCCCTTAATAAAAATATATATTAAATAATGCTTTTTGCTGTACAAGTGGGTGTTGAAATTACTGTAATAGCCATCAGGAACTCTTCTCCGTTATCAGAATTTCTATAGTAATATCTCCGGTACATCATTATAATAGGGCATCCACTTCTATGCCTTGGTGAAGGCCAACCATTGAGGTGTAAATTGAAATCTACAGCTCAGACGTAGAGATGCAAGAACAAATATATGCTTATGTTTCAAACAGAAAATATTATTGACAATAATTTATAATTGATCCTACCATCAGTTGGAGGCTATAATATAAAAGAACTGCTTTTTTTCTAGCCGGAGGGCTAAATCCCTCTAATTCTGTCTCATTACCTTCACATTGTCTGTATTCTCTTGCTTTCTTGTTAGTTCAACCACCCACTCACTGCTTCAAAAGAGCAAAATGGCTGCTAGTTTCTAGGGCTAATAATAAGCTTCTGACATGCAGGGAAGATAAAAGTGCAGCCAACCTATTAAATTCATATTGTTTTTATGAAGGTGGTGTTTTCAGTGTTCAATGTGGCGATTAAGTCAACAACTAATTTATAAAGAACCATTGTAGATGCATTACATAAGCTTTCAGTCTTAAATCAGCAAATTATAAGAGTACCCAGGCTTTTGTTGGTTGAGTAACTGCTGGCATAAATGTTAATAGCTGCCAATATAATTATGTTTTTTTAAAGGGAAAAAAAATCAAGATACAGCTTTTTTATAAATAGTACTGACATTTCTGATCTAGGTTTTGGTTACCAAGTGCAAAGTTGGCTCTTTCTAGTGGTTTACATTCTAACAGGTGCTTTTTGCTTACAAATGCCTAAAAAACAAAAAAATAAATAAATACATATAGGCCATTAAAAAACAAATAAAAAGCCTGTTTTTTTTTTTTTTTTGCAATACTCACCTTCAATATGGAGTTTACCCAACTCTACCTATTTTCTGATACTAGATGTCCTCAGTCTTTTGGACTGAATGACAGCCAGCATCATTTAATGTGTATCTAAACCCCAAACCAAAAAAGTAATATATTGCAGCTTACCATCCTTGGTGTAGTGGCTGCATTAGATTACTTTTTTATGTTTTCAAGTTTCTTTTGCTTTGTTTTTACCTGGTAATTCTCTGAATAATACGCTTCCTGTCCCTGGGAGGTTACATCACCGCCTCTGCTGTATGTATGGAAGGATTGAATGACTGTTATTTTAGGTTGCTTTTCTGATATAGAATACAAAGTGTCCTTATATCTTCATTTCCATTACTTGACATTTTACAGAGGATCAGAGCTACCCCTAGGCTCTGCCTCTCTGCCCAGTGCCCTGCTGTGTCCATATATGCCACACGTTCAACACCCCCCCCCCCCCCCCCCCTCGCGTGGAGGCTGCTCTCCCTCCTGGCCTTGCCTGCCCTCCTGAACAATGGCAGGTGTAGGGTGAGAACATTTCCAAACTGCCATTCAGGGACAATTTTGCCAAAGAACCGGGGGGGTTTGAATGTAGTCTCGGAGTTGATGGGGATTTCAGGGGTGAGTGATTTGTCAGGTGAATGGCTGGTTTTAGCACTTATATCATCCCAACACCATGCTTGATATGGTGTCAGGATGATCAAATCATATTATTTCTATTACTACATTACTACATTGTAATATATAATGAAATAGTTCAACTCACCATAATGCAGAATCATTGGGAACCCTGAGCTTGTCACTTGCCACCAGATGCAGCATGCCACCGTCACCTGCTACCAGATGCAGTGTGTCACTTGCCAACGTCACCTGCCACTAGATGCAGCGTGTCACTTGCCACCGTCTAGTGCGGCCCGGGGACCTGTTTTAGAGCATGCTGGAGTGGGCCCAGAGGAGATAGAGGAGGTGGGTGGCAGTGGCTTTGCTAGGGTTGGTGTCACCCCACCGGTGCGGTAAAATATGGTGTCACCCCCTGCCAAGTAAAGTCCCCCCTCAATACAGACCCCCCTTCATTAAGTATAGTTCCCCCTCCCTCAGTACAGACCCCCCTCCCTCAGTATAGATCCCCCTCCCTCAGTACAGACCCCCCTCCCCAATAAGTACAGACCCCCCCCACTAAGTACAGACCCCCCTCCCTCAGTATAGATCCCCCTCCCTCAGTACAGACCCCCCTCCCTCAGTACAGACCCCCCTCACTCAGTATAGATCCCCCTCCCTCAGTACAGACCCCCCTCCCCAATAAGCAGGGCCAGATTAGGAGCATCATGGGCCTGGTGCTGAGGAATTCGGTGGGCCTTTTTATGGAAACAAATAGAAAATGCAAACATTTTTTGCTAAAACCAATTAAATATACTCTCACCAGTAATATCAGCCGTGCAGCCTCTGAGCAGCAGCAACACCACCAATACCACCTGCTATGTGGGTCTCTCACTAACAGCAACATAGGGCGACCACATTTCCAAATTGCCATTCAGGGACATCCCCCCTTCTCAAAAAAAGGGGTTGATGGGGAAATAGATGACGAGGGTGATTTTTCGGGCAAATAGCTGGTGTTAGCACTTAAAATCATCCTGATACTATGCTTGATATGACGTCAGGATGATCAGATTCCATTATTTCTATTACTACATTGTAATATATAGAGAAATAGTTCAACTCACCATGATGCAGAATCAGTGGGAACCTGAGCTTGTCACTTGCCACCAGATGCAGCATGTCACTTGCCACCATCGCCTGCCATCAAATGCAGCATGTCAGATGCCACCCATAGCCTGCCATCAAATGCAGTGTGCCACTCAACACCCGCAGCCTGTCACCAGATACAGTGTTCCACTTGCCATCAGCAGCATGCCACCAGATAAGGTGTGCCACTTGCCACCAGCAGCCTGCCACCAGATATGGTGTGCCACTTGCCACCAGATACAGTGTGCCACTTGCCACCAGCAGCCTGCCACCAGATACGGTGTGCCACTTGTCACCAGATACAGTGTGCCACTTGCCACCAGCAGCCTGCCACCAGATAGTGTGCCACTTGCCACCAGCAGCATGCCACCAGATACAGTGTGCCACTTGCCACCAGATACAGTATGCCACTTGCCACCAGCAGCCTGCCACCAGATATGGTGTTCCACTTGCCAACAGAAGCCTGCCACCAGATACAGTGTGCCACTTGCCACAAGCAGCATGCCACCAGATACAGTGTGCCACTTGCCACCAGCAGCCTGCCACCAGATACAGTCAGCAGCATGCCATCAGATACAGTGTGCCACTTGCCACCAGCAGCCTTCCACCAGATTTGGTGTGCTACTTGCCACCCACAGCCTGCCACCAGACACAGTGTGCCACTTGGAAACAGCAGCCTGCCACCAGATACAGTGTGCCACTTGCCACAAGCAGCATGCCACCAGATATGGTGTGCTACTTGCCACCAGATACAGTGTGCCACTTGCCACAAGCAGCATGCCACCATATACAGTGTGCCACTTACCACCAGCAGCCTGCCACCAGATACAGTGTGCCACTTGCCAACAGCAGCCTGCCACCAGATACAGTGTGCCACTTGCCACCAGCAGCCTGCCACCAGATACAGTCAGCAGCATGCCATCAGATACAGTGTGCCACTTGCCACAAGCAGCATGCCACCAGATACGGTGTACCACTTGCCACCAGATACAGTGTGCCACTTGCCACCAGCAGCCTTCCACCAGATTTGGTGTGCTACTTGCCACCCACAGCCTGCCACCAGACACAGTGTGCCACTTGGAAACAGCAGCCTGCCACCAGATACAGTGTGCCACTTGCCACAAGCAGCATGCCACCAGATATGGTGTGCTACTTGCCACCAGATACAGTGTGCCACTTGCCACAAGCAGCATGCCACCATATACAGTGTGCCACTTGCCACCAGCAGCCTGCCACCAGATACAGTGTGCCACTTGCCAACAGCAGCCTGCCACCAGATACAGTGTGCCACTTGCCACCAGCAGCCTGCCATTGCCTCCAGGACTTGGGCGGATAGAAGGGACAGGGCATAGTCAATCAAATCCCTGGAGCCCCCATCCCTCCTGAGCTGGGATGGTATGGCCGCGTGTGTGTATGCCAGGAGTATTGGTCAGACCAAGTTCTACAGGGTTGTTGTGTGTGCAAGTCTTTAGGCTCACACTGGTGTGCTGCAGTCGGCCGCACTGCTTGTGTATCTGCAGTTTTAGCTTGCAGGTTTGCAGGTTGCAAGTTTTTGCTGCATTTTCTGACAGTGCGCCAAAGATGCAGCATGCAGGAATTTTGGTGCGCTTTCAGAAAATGCAGAAAAAACACACAACCTGTCAGAAATCAATAGGACTGTGGGTAAAATGCAGGAAAACTGTGGATACACCAGCAATGGGCCAAAACATAGCAAATCAGTGTGAACCCACCTAAAAGCACAAGGGACTGAGCACTACCACAGGCTGATGACACGATTCTAAATGCTTTGGCTGCAGTTACAAGAGCTACTGCTGGAGAAAAAAGTTAAAAAACGAGGGGAAGGGAGATAAGTGTCCTGTCACTGAGCTCACATTTGGATGGTTCCTGGAGACTTATCACTCAGAGATATCCTGTTCACCTTCTATCTGCCAGTGTTCTGTTCTTTCAATTTCCCACCCACACGGCTCCTTCACTGCACAGAGGGAGAGGGGAGGGGAAAGGCAGAGCCGACTCAGCTTCTCCCATTTGTGCAGGGGGGAACTGTGCACTGTGATATTGTAATAACCACAGTGAGCAAACACAGATGCAGCCAGACACCCCTACATTTACACACAGCTTCTCCTGTCCCATAGAAGTTTATGGACAGGAGAAAATCGGGCTTATACTGCTGGCTGGGCGGGCCGATTTTAAGGCAGGGGCCTGGAGCTGCAGCTCCATCAGCCCCTATGTTAATACAGCCCTGCCAATAAGTACAGACCCCACTCCCTCAGTATAGATCCCCCTCCCACAGTACAGACCCCTCCAATAAGTACAGACCCCCCCCACTAAGTACAGACCCCACTCCCTCAGTATAGATCCCCCTCCCACAGTACAGACCCCTCCAATAAGTACAGACCCCCCCACTAAGTACAGACCCCCCTCCCTCAGCATAGATCCCCCTCCCCAGTACAGTCTCCCCCAATATGTATAGACCCCCCCTTAGTAAAGACCCCCCCTCCCTCAGTATAGATCCCCCTCAATCAGTACAGACTCCCACCCAATATGTATAGACCACCCCAATAAGTACAGACCTCCCTTACTCTCAGTATAGATCCCCCTCCCTCAGTACAGACCCCCCCCTCCACTTGTGCTAGACAGAGCTAACAGATTGAGAAGTAGCACAGAAGGTAATTGTCAGCAGTAAAAATAGTCTCGGCTTGGCTGTGCTGGGGGGCGATCTCAGCTCCCCTTTGCTTGGGCAGGTTCGGCTGTGCTCGGGCGGGGGGTGGTCTCAGCTCCCCTCGGCTCGGGCAAGTTCCGCTGTGCTCGGGCGGGGGGGGCGGTCTCAGCTCCCCTCGGCTCGGGCGGGCTCGGCTGTGCTGTGGTGGAGGGGCGGTCTCAGCTCCCCTCGGCTCGGGCGGGCTCAGCTGTACTCGGGTGGGGGGGCAGTCTCAGCTCCCCTCGGCTCGGCTGTACTCGGGCGGAGGGGCGGTCTCAGCTCCCCTCGGCTGGAGGCAGATGGAGCTGGAGGTGGAGCAAGTGCCAGCGCTATAGTGGGGTTTGCATACTCTGTCTGACACTGCATTGTCCCTGAATGAAGGTGCCCGGGACTTGGGACAGACCTGCTAATTGAGGGAATGTCCTGGGCAATCCTAGGCAGGTGAGCACCCTAGGCAGGTGTCAGTGGAGTCACTGGCGGCACTCTGGGCTTGGTGACAGGTGGAGCCTGCCTGGACTCACCGAGGCAGGGTCACATCGTCGGATGCAGAGAGAGTATACAGCTGCAGAGGTGAGCCCCAGTCAGACCGTCACCTGGTGAGTAAAAGTTTTCACTGTCACTGAGAATGCATTATCCATGTTTGTAAAATGTATATACAGATATAATGTATATGATCTGCCAATCACTGATTTGTGTGTACCGAGGGGTCCCCCCCCCCTGGTCTCTGGTGAGGCTGCATTTATGGATGCTGGTGAGGCTGCAGTTATGGGTGCTGGTGAGGCTGCATTTAAGAATCCCGGTGATCCTGCATTTAAGGATGCTGGTGAGGCTGCATTTATGATTGCTGGTGAGACTGCATTTATGGGTGCTCTCAGAAATCCTCGAGCTCCAGGTCCCAAAGTGGACTTTTCAAAACACTGAGGAAACTGAAAGGCCAGTTTCCTCTTCATGTTACACATGTTACAAGCTCCCTGGAGGCCCTCAACCCATCTGGTTGAAAATTCTGGGTCACAACCTCCTTCTAGACCATGACAGGGCAACGCTCTGCCACAATATATATATATATATATATATATATATATATATATATATATATATATATATATATTTATATAGTGCTTTGCAAAAGTATTCATCCCCGTTGGCATTTTTCATTGAATTAATGTTTGAGGATTTGCATCATTTCCTATGTACAGATACTCCAGTCTCTGCTGTGGAACTCTGCAGCTCCTCCAGGGTTACCTTAGGTCTTTGTGCTGCCTCTCTTTTTAATGCCCTCCTTGCCCGGTCCGTGAGTTTTGGTGTGCGGCCATCTCTTGGCAGGTTTGATGTTGTGCCATGTCCTTTCCATTTCGTTGTGATAGATTTGATGGTGCTCCTATGGATCATCAAAGATTTGGATATTTTTTTATAACCTAACCCTGACTTGTAGTTCTCAACAACATTGTCCCTTACTTGTTTGGAGAGTTCCTTGGTCTTCATGGCAGTGTTTGGTTGTTAGTGCCTCTTGCTTAGGTGTTGCAGCCTCTGGGGCCTTTCAAAAAGGTGTGTATATGTAATGACAGATCATGTGACACTTAGATTGCACACAGGTGGACATCATTTCACTAATTATGTGACTTTTGAAGGTGATTGGTTGCACCAGAGCTTTTTATGGGCTTCATAACAAAGGGGGTGAATACATACGCACATGCTAATTATCAGTTTTTTATTTCTGAAAAATAGTTTTATGTATATATTTTTCTAATTTTGCTTCACCAGACTATTGTGTTCTGATCCATCACATATAATTCAGATTAAAAAAACATTGAACTAAAGGCTGTAATATAATAAAACACACGAAAATGCCAAGGGGGTGAATACTTTTGCAAGGCACTGTATATACTCTTCATTCAGTGTAGCCTATATCTACACTGAATTTGGTGATGTACTGTTTCTAATACACTTCAGGCGGTGTACATAGTATCTAATACAGTGTGTACAGTTTCTACTACACTTCTGGTGGTGTACACAGTATACATTACAGTGCAGTCGTTTTACAGTTTCTAATACAGTGTGTACAGTTTCTACTACACTTCTGGTGGTGTACACAGCATACAATACAGTGCAGCCATTGTACAGTTGCTAATACAGTGCAGGAGGTGTACGCAGTATCTAATACAGTGTGTACAGTTTCTAATACACTTCAGGCGGCGTACACAGTATACAATACAGTGCAGGCGGTGTACACAGTATCTAATACAGTGTGTACAGTTTCTACTACACTTCTGGTGGTGTATTAATATACAGTCTAGTATATATATATATATACTCTGCATTCAGTGTAGCCCATATATACGGTGCATTCGGTGGTGTATACGTTCTAAAACACTTCAGGCGGTGTACACGGTATCTAATACAGTGTGTACAGTTTCTACTACACTTTTGGTGGTGTACACAGTATACAATACAGTGCAGCCGTTGTACAGTTTCTAATACAGTGCAGGCAGTGTACACAGTATCTAATACATTGTGTACAGTTTCTACTATATTTCTGGTGGTGTACACAGTAGACAATACAGTGCAGCTGCTGTACAGTTTCTAATACAGTGCAGGTGGTGTACACATTATCTAATACAGTGTGTACAGTTTCTACTACACTTCTGGTGGTGTACACAGTATACAATACAGTGCAGCCATTGTACAGTTGCTAATACAGTGCAGGAGGTGTACACAGTATCTAATACAGTGTGTACAGTTTCTACTACACTTCTGGTGGTGTACACAGTATACAATACAGTGCAGCCATTGTACAGTTTCTAAGACAGTGTAGGCAGTGTACACAGTATCTAATACAGTGTGTACATTTTCTACTACACTTCTGGTGGTGTACACAGTATACAGTACAGTGCAGCCGTTATACAGTTTCTACTACACTTCTGGTGGTGTACACAGTAGACAATAGAGTGCAGCCATTGTACAGTTGCTAATACAGTGCAGGCGGGGGTACACATTATCTAATACAGTGTGTACAGTTTCTGATATACTTCAGGCGGTGTACACAGTATGTAAGACAATGTAGTGTGGTAATGCAAAACATAATATACATCATGTCCAGAAGCCCACCAAGGAGAGGCAGACGCTCACAGGCCACTAAAAGAGGGCAAGCAGCCTCTGTGTCTACGGACAACAATGGTGGTCGTTGACATGGTGCATCCTCTGCAGGTGGCCATGGAGCACGCTTGGACTTTTTTTGCTGCAGCTGGCCGTGTTATTGAACCACAACATCATCATCCTCCTTATCCTATGTCACCCAGGCTCAGAGTCATTTGTTTTCCAACGCAGCTGCCAAAGTGGCCTATTCCATTAGCTTTTTGTCCACAGTCACTCCTTCTGTAGCCCCACCATAATGCACGGAGGAGTCCCCAGAATTATTCGACCACAGTGTCGGTTATATGCTGCTGGAGGATGCACATCGATTTGAAGGCTCCAATGTTGGATCACAGGTTGAGGAAGGGAGTAACGTGAGCCTAGAGAAAGGAGGTGCCACAGAAGGACAAGAAACTGGCATGTCATGTTCCCCCAGCTGCAGCATACTACCAAGTTCTACCAAGGTCACTGACTGTACTTGGGTGCCTAAGAGAAGAGAGGAGGAAAGTGAGGAGCAGTAGGAGGCACAACTCCAATGAGGCAGGATGTCCTCTAGGGGGCAGCTTAAGGGCAGTCACCCTATTGCATCACACCGCAAAGCTCCGCAGTTGCAGGGCACTGCTGACAACCCACTGACTTTTCAAAATTTCTTGGTGTGGGCCTTTTTCGACACGTGTGCAGCAGATCACACTGTTGCTGTTTGCAACCTATGTCTGAAGCAGATCAAGCATGGCCAGAACACTTGGCACCACATGCTTGACCAGACATACGACGACCTGCCATGCAGTCCGTTGGCAAAGGCACTTGAAAGACCCACATCAAAGAAAAAGGCGGACTTCTCCTTGCTCTTCATCTGGGATCTCCAACCCTACTATACCTCCAGTCCTCTCAAAAACCTGCACTGAGAGGAATGAAGGTATAGCAATAGATGTCCCAGCCAATCTGCTAACAGTATACCACCAATTGATTTTAGCAGGCAAATTTCTCTACCCCAGTTGCTGAGCCGTAAAAAGAAATTTGATCCCAGCCAAATTGCTAGCACTGCAACTGCTGCCTTTTCAGCTGGTAGACTCTGCCCCCTTTCGTGAATTTGTGGAATGTGCTGTACCTCAGTGACAGGTTCCAAAACGCCATTTCTTTTCATGGAAGGCCATTCTGGCTCTCTACTGGCATGTGGAAGGCAATGTTTTGGCCACATTGGACAGGGCGGTCAGCAGTAAGATCATATTACCGCTGACTCATGGTCCAGCAGGCATGGGCAGGGACGTTACATTTCCTTCATGGCGCACTGGGTAACTCTGCTGGCAGCTGGGAAGGATGCAGGACAGGGTTCAGTGTTGTTGGAGCTCGTTCCGCCACCATGCCTCCAAAATGCTAGTGGCGATTCTGCCACAGCTCTCTCCTCCACTCCCTCCTTTTCTTCCTCTATGGCCTCTTCTGCAGATTTGCAGGCTCAGAGGTGGTTGATGCCACGCCAGTTTCAGCCAGCAATGGTTGTATGCGACAATGGCACCAACCTTGTTTCCGCCCTCCGACAGGGACACTTGACCAATGTTCCATGTTTGGCACACGTCCTGAATTTGGTGGTGCAGCGGTTCTTGAGCAGGTACCCAGGTTTACAAGATCTCCTGAGGCAGGCCAGAACAGTCTGTGGTCATTTCCACTGGTCTTACAATGCCAGTGCTCGGCTGGCTGACATTCAAAAGGAATGCAACCTGCCCACTAACCACCTCATTTGTGACATACCCACCAGGTGGAACTCAACGTTGGCAATGCTGCAGCGGCTGCACACACAGCAGAGGGCCATCAATGAGTATCTGTGCGAGTATGACACCAGGACAGTGTCAGGGAGCTTGGCTTCTTTTTGCCACACCAGTGGCTACTGATCAAGGATGCATGCACTGTCCTGTCACCATTTGAGGAGGCCACAAGGATGGTGAGCAGCTACAATGCATGCATCAGTGACACTGTCCCTCTAGTCTTCCTGCTGGAGCACACACTTCATGGGATCATGGACAGGGCACTTGAGGCAGAACAATGGGAGGAAGAGGAGAACTTCCTTTCCTCTCAAGGGCCCCTTTATCCAGATAGCATTCCTGCGGGCCCACAAACACAAAGGAAGAAGAGGAGGAGGAGGAAGATTGTGTCAGCATGGATGTAGAGGATAACACTCAGCAGCAGTCTTCAAGGGATGGTTTTCAGTCCCCAGAACCCCAAGCAGTTGTATGTGGCTGGGAGGAGGTAGTTACGGATAGTGTGATCCTTAGTGACCCAGAGGACTCAGAATCAAATGCCTCTGCAAACTTACACTGCATGGCCTCCCTGATTCTGCAAAGCCTGCGAAAAGACCCTAGGATTCGTGGTATCAGGGAGAGGGATGATTACTGGCTGGCAACCCTTCTTGATCCACGTTACAAGGGTAAGGTTGCAGAAGGGAGCAGAAGATGAAACATCTTCAGGAGGCCTTGAAGAAAGGTTTGTGCAATGCATTTCCAGACCCTGGGAGGTTACCATTTTCCGGTGCTGGACAACGTGTTGCTGAGGCTTCCTTTAGTCAGAGGAAGAGCGGTGGAGAAGGTGGCCGGATGACCAATGCCCTTAAACAATTTTTCAGTCCTCAGCACCAAGGTCTGATCGGTTCAAGCAACCATCGCCAGCGTCTGCATTATATGGTGCAGGAATATCTAGGGGCAAGGGCAGACTTGGAGACCTTTCCAACAGAGCATCCACTGGGTTACTGGTTCTTGCAGATGGACTCAATATGCAATTGAGCTACTGGCCTGTCCTGCATTCAACGTGCTTTCTGAATGCACATTCAGTGCTGCTGGAGGGTTTGTAACAGATCAAAGAATGCGCCTGTCCACAGACCCCGTTGATAGGCTCACGTTCATAAAAATGAATTAGTCTTGGATCAGTAGCTATCAAACACCTGATTCTGATGTAACTGATTGAATTTGCTATGGATGCAGGATCCCTTGAAGACTGCCTATGTTGACTATCCTGTTCCTCCTCAATCTTGATGATGCTAGCGTCTAACAATATTTTTGGTTTAGGGCACCACCACCACCCAAGGCCAGCAGGATCTGGAGCCAGAAGGGATGTCAGCAAAGCCAGTCTTTAAACAGGAATGCAGGAGATATTTTCTTGTGATGTGACCAAGGCGAAGGCAGAGCTCCTCTGGACTGGATGGCTTAAGTAAGCAGGACTGACAAGCAGGATCATCAACGGCTGGGTAACTGTGGAGAGAGATGGGAGCTGGCAATTAGCCGTCAGCTGAGCGGCCAGCTCAGTGAAGGAAGGGCTGAGCCCAGCCCTGACACTCCTCCTGTTTAGCAGGGGCAGGTAATTACAATTTTTGATATAATATTTCAATACAGGGTCCATTCCCTGGCCCAACAAGAGTAACTGCGAGGGCTTACAGTGTTGTGACACCACCACCCAATTTTTCTGCCCCTATTTAACAGGGGCATGTAATTACAATTTTTGATCTAATATTTCACAGCAGTGCCAATTCCTGCACCCAACAAGAGTAACTGTGAGGGCTTACAGTGTTGTGGCACCAACACCACCACCCAATTTTTCTGCCCCTATTTAACAGGGGCATGTAATTACAATTTTTGATATAATATTTCAATGCAGGGCCCATTCCTGCGCCCAACAAGAGTAACTGTGAGGGCTTACAGTGTTCTGGCGCCACCAAAACCAAAGGCCCAA
This sequence comes from Aquarana catesbeiana, assembly GCF_042186555.1. Lineage (NCBI taxonomy): Eukaryota > Metazoa > Chordata > Amphibia > Anura > Ranidae > Aquarana > Aquarana catesbeiana. The sequence continues at coordinate 115,457,752 of NC_133329.1, forward strand.
TTTTTTTGCCCCTGTTTAACAGGGCCACTTAATTACAATTTTTGATATAATATTTCACAGCAGAGCTCATTCCTGCCCCCAACAAGAGTAACTGTGAGGGGTTACAGTGTTGTGGCACTACCACCACCGCCCATGGCCCAATTTTTCTGCCCCTGTTTAACAGGGGCATGTAATTACAATTTTTGATCTAATATTTCACAGCATGGCCTGTTCCTGCGCCCAACAAGAGTATCTGTGAGGGGTTACAGTGTTGTGGCACCACCACCACCCAAGGACCAATTTTTTTGCCCCTGTTTAACAGGGGCATGTAATTACAATTTTTTTATATAATATTTCAATGCGGGACCATTCCAACAAGAGTTACTGTGAGGGCTTACAGTGTTCTGGTGCCACCAAAACCAAAGGCCCAGGCCGTATATAGGGCAGGCCGTATAGTATATATACTGCTGTTCAGAGTATATAGTGCCTGGGGGCCCGGGGGACCCCCACGCCATTTAAAAAAAAAAATGGTGCGAGGTTTCCCTTAATACCATACCTAAAGGGCCTGGCATGGATTTTGGGGGGGATATTTTTATTTTGGTATTTTTGGTATTTTTATCTATATTGCCGGGATCCGACAATACATTACAGCCGTGAGCAGTTTTAAATAACATTTTTTCTTTTAGAAATGTCATTATGCTGTGGCACTGTTATAAACATGGGAAAAAAGGTGCTACTTTACAGGCATACTAAGGACATCCTCCAGGCATGATATTTAAAGGAAAATTAAATTTTTATTGTTTCACTTTAAACATTAAAATCACTGCTCCCGAAAAAAACGTCCGTTTTTAAAACTTTTTTTTGCATTGATACATGTCCCCTGGCGCAGGACCCAGGTCCCCAAACACTTTTTATGGCAATAACTTTCATATAAGCCTTTAAAATGAGCACTTTTGATTTTTCACGTTCGCGTCCCATAAACTTTAATGGTGTTCGCGTGTTCACACAAATTTTTTGCCTGTTCACATGTTCTGCTGCAAGCCGAACCGGGGGAGGGGGGGTGTTGACCTCATCCCTATTACGTAGTTTTGTGTATACATTTAAACCTAAAGTGATACTAAACACACACTGTTTTATATACATTGTCCCTTCTATTACTGTATATGGATGATGGCACTGTAATTATTTTACCTTCCTAATCAATATACAGCTGTCATATGACCCAGATCTTTCCCGGCCTGTCTGCAGGGAAACATAAGCAGGAGGAGCTATTAGTCCTCTGCTGCTGGTCACATGTTCAAAATAAAAATAAAAACAGCCTTTTGGGATACAGAGTAAAAATAAATAATTAATATCAATAAACTGTTTTAAATTGCCATATAAATATACATTTGAAATAACATCTTTATTACTTTGTGGAAATAACATGGTGTGAGCAGATTTCTGCCTGTCACAGGCTGTGTCACGCCCCTCCAGCCTGAGTCTTAGAATAAGAGGGAGGTGATGCCACCATTAAAACACATGTAATATCCCGCCCCCATTGTGTTTAGCTGGTTAGTAGGAATGGTGGAGGAGGGAGGGAATGGGCTGCCATATACCACTGTGTATACGCGCACATGTGTGACTCTATAGTCACATGGGCTGCTCAGGTGTGATAGGATGAAAATGTTCAGCATAGAAACTCACTGAAAACTGAGCATGTGCAGAGTTGACACCACAGCTGCAAAAGCTTTAGCTGAATTGGGGACATGAAAAGAAGGTGGAGATAGAGAGCAGCAGGATCAAACAGGTTTTTTGCAGAATACAGAAAACAAATCCCATAGTAGACATGTCCTTTCGGGTGGAATATAATTTCAGAGGAATTTTTGGTTATTCGGAGATGCGGATGTATCCGCATCTTTGAATGAAATAGTGACGAATTTCATTGAAATTCGTTTCATTTTGTTTTGTATATTCGATTTCGAACGAATTCCAATTTTTCCGAACAATCCGAATTCAGATTTGTCAAAAAATGATGGACTGATCACGGCCACCGCATCCTTAACGACTGATGACTCAACTGTCAGCAGGCTTCATGTGCACTGCTCTATGCTCACTGCAATCACATAGTCCATAATCCCTGGTCCGTCTTAGGAGTAAACAAGAGAGGGTGGCTATGTTCCTACCTACAGTGGGACCATTAAAAATGAACATAGCCACAGTCCAACAGGATATTGGATCAGAGCAGCATAAAAAAAAAAGAAAAAGAAGGCTGAAAGCAATAGCGGGTACTATTGGAGTTAAGAATAAATACTTTAAAATATTTTTTTAGTTTAATGCTACTTTTAAACTATTGATCTCTCTGAATTTTTCAACTAAATTTAAAAAAAAAAAATAGACAGGTAAATATATAAAAAGGAGCCTAGAGCTTTACCAGCTGACTGGATACAAAAATACTAAATATGCATATGTAATATTTTTATCACTACCTGATTGAAAAAATAACATGAGGGGCAGGAGGCGGAGCCTAGCGGAGCAGACATGCATTGTTAGAGCTCCACACCGCTGAGGAGAGAAGAGATGGACAAAGCGGAGCCTGCAGGCTCAAAAGGTATCCATTTGAACCTTTTTGCCCCAGGGAACAAACTGTGAAAGTTTGGGCAGGAAATATGGTACTGGGAGGAAACCGTGGCAGAAATAAAAATCACCTCACAAAGAGCTCACAGGCACTCACTGCAGCTGAAGCAGCTCCAGTCACCTCACAAGATACAGCATCAGGGCGCACTCACAGACAGAAAATGTCACAGCAAGACTCTCCATTTGAGTCAGATACAGAACAAATCCTCTCACAAACTTCTCCACAAGCCTCCTCAGTATCCCCAGTAATATTATTACAATTTGAAAAGATGCTTCATAAGGCTTTAAAACAAACCTCAGACCAAATAACAAAAAGCCTAACCAAAGAAATAAGAGAGCTGGGAAACAGCACCGCAGCCTTAGAAATAAAAATGGATGAAATTGAAATTACAACCCAAGAAAATATAACAGAATTGGAACAATTAAAAAAAGAGAATTTAATACTTCAAACTAAGCTTGAAGATTACGAAAATAGAGCCAGATGTTCAAACTTGCGCATAAGGGGAATACCTGAAACTGTGACAGACCTGCAATCTACTATTACTGCTCTATTACAAGAACTAAAGCCAGATATCCCTATTGAATGTTTAGAACTGGACAGAGTACACAGAGCCCTCACAGCCAAAAAGAAAGATGGACCCCCACGTGATATAATCACAAAATTTCATTATTACAGAACGAAAGAACAAATACTAATTGCTGCAAGAGAAAAAAAGGAACTTAATTTTCAAGGCACAATTATCAAATTTTTGCTGACCTATCCCAACTTACTATTACTAAAAGACGATCCATGAAACCCCAACTAATGGAACTGCAACGCCACAACATTATGTATCAATGGGGCTTCCCCTTTTCAGTCAGATTTAACTACCAAGGTACAATTTACAGAAGCAGATCAGCAGATGAACTACAACAAACCCTTTTAAAATTAAATCTGACAGAACCCACAAGCAGCAACACTCCCACACGCAGAAGAATGGCATCATCTTCACCTTCAGGCAGCACCCAGAAAATTTCAGAACAAAATGGGAATCATCATTCTCACAAAAGAGGCCGTTATGCCACATCATCCATGGACCAAGAAGATTCAATGGACTGACATCCTAATTCCTGATATCTCTTCATTTATTATACTAAGAGATGGTTCTCTATAAAAAACCTGTATTTATAACTGAATGTACCTGCATTCTGATAGTCACACACTGTGTGGGATCATGTTACATTCCAGTTATATTTCTTATTACTTCTGATTCATATAGCCTTAGAATATATAAGTGAAATAAGGAAATTCTTGTTCAGTTATATATTATCAGGTAATAACAATAGATTTATTACTTTTTAGGACAAATATGTTCAATAATCCAGAAGTAATGGAAGCTTTTTCTTTCTTTTCTTAAAACAAATATATTATTACCTAACTAGTTCCTAGAATTATGTTTTTGTTTATTCTAATCTGAAGCAATACAACCTCAATTTTATGAGTTAACATATCTAAACAGTTACATATGAATAAAATATGTAATTGTTTACTCTAAAAGGGTTAAAATCCCAAAAGAATTCAAACTATCTTCATCAATACCAAAGTTATTAACAGTACCTTTCTAACTGAATTATTTAGCCTAGGGCAAGACTAACCATATACAACCACCCTGGAATAAATAATTTCAACAAAAACTATATTCTGCACTCCAATTAATGAAACATCATTTTGATGTCTTTTGACATAGCATTTCTCTCCTGTAAGCGGAAGATCCGTGTACCCCCATTAGCCCTCCTCATTCTCCCAACCATATTATGTGGGAGTGTGACGAAGGCACTTATTCCCCTGAGAGAGATATTTATTCTCTTTCACGGGTAAATTGTGATTACTTGCAAAAAATAATTTATACAATGTATCATCTAATCTCATATGTTTTTGTTTACTCTTTACTCTAGAATTCACTGGTTTCTTTTCTATCTATTCATCTCTTCAGTCCACACAGGTTGATCTGCGCAGTCAGCTCTGCATAACAAAAAGTACGTCAAAACTATTTGATCTATTGCCATGGCACCACTGAATATACTTTCCCTGAATGTTCAGGGAATAAATGTCCCTCAAAAAAGGACCAAAGCCTTCCGTACTTACCATAACAAGAAGGCTCACATAGTATGCCTCCAAGAAACACACTTCACCAAAGATTCTACTCCAAAATATATTTCTCCTTTTTATCAACAAATTTACACGGCTTCTGCCTGTACCAAGCAAAGGGGAACTCTAATTGCATTTCACCGATCCACACCATTCACCTTATCATCAGAAATTAAAGACGAAGGTAGATACCTGATACTCATGGGTTATATAATGGATACAGCAATCACAGTGATTTCCTACTACGCTCCTAACAAACAACCTACACCATTCCTCTCACATATATTACAAGTGATTAATACACACAAAATAGGAACAGTGATAATGTGTGGGGATTCGAACCAGGTCCTCCTCCCATTTCTAGATAAATCACCTTTTACACCATCCAAAATAACCTCTAGATTACCTTTTTCTCAACTTCTTTCCAAATACAATCTGGTAGATTCATGGAGAGAAAGTAACCCAATGAAAAAGAAATTCACTTATTTCTCGCACCCTCATCAAACCTTCACCAGAATAGATCATATTTTTCTAACAATAGGAATGATACCAGAAATTATTGCATCAGATATAATTCCGATTCCGTGGTCTGACCATAATGCAGTATACACTACTATAGCCTCAGCCATACCAAAAGCGCATGACCCAACGTGGTTCTTACCGTACATAATGCTCAAACACCCACTACATCAGATGGCCATTGAACAAGCTTTAAAGGAATACATATCAATTAATAATACAACAGACATCTCCCCAATAACACTGTGGGAAGCTCATAAGCCTGTCTTGCGTGGTACAATACAAAGACAAATGGCACTATTTAAACGGGAACGCAAAAATCTAGCAAAAAAACTAGAACTCAATTTTAATGCAGCCTACATATCATTTCAAGATAATCCATCCCAGAGTACAAAATCTCATCTGGAAAAATCTAGATTGGAATACGATCTATTTCTCACTGAGTCAGTTGATAAATCCCTCAAACGCTCCAAACACAATTTCTACATGAATACAAACAAACCAGGTACATATTTGGCTCGGGCATTAAATTCAACTAACAAATCTTTCAAACCAATACGTTTGAAATTATCAAAAAATGTTTACACTTGTAATCCAGTTAAAATAGTCCATAAATTTCACTCACATCTCGCAACTTTATACAAGACAAACAATGAATTTAATCCTACAGAGGCTGAATCCTTCTTCTCAAAAATAACCTTACCTGAGTTATCTCAGAATCAAAAAAGCAGTTTGGATGAGCCTATAACTATAGATGAAGTTGCTAACGCCATAAAAGACCTAAAACTTAACAAAAGACCAGGCCCAGACGGCTACTCGGCTTTATACTATAAAACATTCTCAGAAATACTCTCTCCCATTCTCACTGAAACTTTTAACAAACTTCTAGATGGACATTCTTTTCGGCAAGAAACACTAATGGCAATTGTTTGTATGATCCCAAAACCCCTTTCTGATGATACTTCCTGTGTGAATTATCGGCCTATCTCTCTGTTAAACCTCGATATTAAATTATTAGCAAAAATAATAGCAAAACACCTCAATAACATTATAGGAAAATTAATACATAGAGATCAAGTAGGCTTCATGCCAAATAGACAGGCAAGCGATAATATAAGCAGGGCAGTGTTATTGGCACATATTGCTAAAAAACGGAAAATCCCTTTATGTTTTCTATCTCTCGATATTAAGAGGGCATTTGACACAGTATCCTGGCAATATATGCAATATTCATTACAAAAATGGGGTTTTGGACCCCACTTTTTAACATGGATCAAAGCATTATATAATAAACCCAAAGCCTATATAAAATATGCTGGATACAAATCTGAAGCCTTTAATATGGAAAGAGGTACCCGACAGGGTTGCCCATTATCTCCCTTATTATTTGCCCTTATACTCGAACCCATGGCCCAATACATCAGAACAAACCAAACTATAACTGACATTGAAGTAGGAGGTATTACACACAAATTATGTATATTTGCAGACAATATATTACTTTTTCTATCATCACCACAGGTCTCTGGTCCTAACTTAATACCAGCTCTTGATGGATTTGCAGCCCTATCCGGCCTTATGATTAATCCTAAGAAATGCCTAGTGCTTAATATTTCACTCACAAACATGGAATTGATCCCGGCTAGGGCTGCACTCCCATTCACATGGGCAGAAAAATCAATCCCATATCTTGGAATTCATTTAACAGCATCTCATTCTGACTTATTCTCGACCAATTATCCTCCTGTATTAAGACAGATCACAAATCTAATAAAACAATGGTCGCAACTTCCTTTATCCTGGATAGGGAAGATTAATGCAATCAAAATGACTATTCTACCCAAATTGCTTTATCTATTCAGAGTCCTCCCTATTCCAATTCCTTCCTATTTTTTGAGAATAGTACAAAAAAGAGCAACTTCGTTTATATGGGGCTCTTCTAAACCACGTATACCTATACACACACTACATCTTCCAAAAAATAAAGGAGGCCTGGGATACCCTAATTTTACTAACTACTACAGAGCAGCACATTTGGCCAGTCTGTCCAAATACCATGCAAAACAGGAAATCCCATTATGGGTATTTATAGAGGCTTCAGAAAATGACCCTCTATTAATATCAAATTTATTATGGCTTGATCCTAAAGACCGCTTTAAAATTCATAATCCCATAACTAAACACTTCTTATCTCTCTGGGATAAACTAAAAACCAAATATCAGTTACAATCTCCACACAATCCTCTCCTTTCTTTTATCAGAAATCCGGCCTTTTATCCGGCATGGATCTACCCAAATTCTTTTAAAGCTTGGACAACATCAGGCATTCAGACACTAAATGACTTCATAGCATCTAAATCATTCCTTTCATTCCCATCGTTTAGAGAAAAATATGATCTACCAAACTCTGAGATATTTAGATATCTCCAAATCAAACATTTCTATACACCATTCCTAAAGGTTGATACACCATTATCCCAATTATCCATTTTTGAATCAATCTGTACAAAAGATCCATTTGCTAAAGGTACAATTTCATCACTTTATAATCAATTATATGGAGTAGCAAATCTTAATAGACCCTCTTACGTTCAGAGGTGGGAGGAGGACCTGGGACGAACTTTAGAAGACACGGACTGGTCTAACATATGGCTCACATCTAAGTCATCTTCACCCAACATCTTAGCACTGGAGACAAATTATAAAGTCCTAACTCGCTGGTACCTTGTACCCGCTAGAGTGGCAAAATATTCACCTAATACCTCAGCTCTTTGTTTTCGAGGATGCCCAGAAATAGGCACATATTTACACATATGGTGGACGTGCCCAGTAATCCAAACCTTCTGGAAGGAAGTCTTCGTGATTGCATCTAAAATATTTAAAAAAATAATACAACCAGATCCATATTTAACTTTACTTAATCTAAAACCGGAATGGTTAACACTCTCTCAATTCAAACTTATGATCCAACTAATAACGGCTGCAAAACAAACAGTGGCCAAGGCATGGAAATCTCCTACATTGGTACTAGCAGAAACAATTCACAGAATGAATAATACAATGTCCCATGCTAAGATGGTAGCCATCGATCAAAATCAAATTCCAAAATTTGAAAAACTTTGGCATCCTTGGATAAAACAACAGTTCCTGTCAAACTTCAATGACTCTGTCCTGTTGCCATGGTAACAGATTAAATGACTTACAGAGACAACCATTCTAAGGCTTCAAAGAGAACTAAAAAGAATAATAAACTGACGAGCGGGACAACCTTGTGGACCATACCTCTACCTTTCAACCCTTTTTCTTCTTTCTCTTTCCTTTTCTCCATCTTACGATTAAAGCTCATTATCAGAATTTATTTGACCTATATACACTCTACTTGTAAACAATATGTATAGTAGGTATAAATCATTTAAATACCTACAAAAGTAACCAAGGAAATGATATATATCTTTAATTTTGGTTTACGTGAACCCAATGTTTAATATTTGAAATTTCATGATATTTACCTATATAAACCCTACTGTAAAACAATGAGCTTACTTTATAGATCCTTGTAAACTTACTTTATGTATCTTTATAACATTGTATACTCAATAAACTTCTTTTGACAAGGAAAAAATAACATGATAGTGTTAGTTCTAACCATACTAAATGAAAAAAATAAAACCTAAACAACTGTACATTCCTTTTGACATATAAATACTTCAGTTGGACTTGGATGCTATTTTACATCTCATTTAATAAACCAATACAAGTAAGCATTTGCAAAGTGCAGCCTATAACAGCAACCAATCAGGTATTTGCTTTTGGTGTTACTGTATTTTGCACAATTTTTTTTTATATGTCTGTGTTTTTAGTCCGAAAGCTTACCCTGTGTTCATCTCTTTGGCGATGCAACAATGAAAATGACAGAAATAATTGTGAAAGCATCACTCTGATTTAGTAAACACATCACTGACAAACAACAACTAAAAAAAAGTTCATTTCTAAATTAATCTTTGGGCTTGTAATTTCCGTTGCTTTAGCCATCAGATGAGATAGAATCTGGTTATATTTGAGGCCAGACATCTGATTATCCAGAACATAAATCATTTCTTTCAACGTGAAAACCAATTCGAAAGGAAACGTTAACTGAACAATAAATGATGTATTAAATCTTGTTAAAAAACAGACTGCGCCTCACTTGAGGTCTCTTTTAATTAGTCTAGGGGAAAGAGAAGACTTACCAGGAAAAGCAGGCAGAAGTAGTTCATACAGATGAAAGAAATATCTACAGTTACTGCATAAATGAGTGGGATGAAAGAAAACGATGCAAGGAATTCTGGGTTATGATCTGCAATGCTGGCTTTGCAAAGGCCAATGGTGTGGCTAAGCTTTCCATCAACTTTAGTTTGAAAGAATGACCTGTGGGAATGAATGGTCCACAGTAATCTGATGATCGAATCACCAAAACCAAAAAAATCAAATAATTTCTTTTCACTGGCATCAAAAAACAGTCCATATCAGAAAACAAGCAAAACGTCTGCCACTAACTAAACTCGGGTAAGTTCCTGACTGACTAACAGGGTGCCTTTGAATGAGTTCCCAAAACTCATTCAAGGGCACAATTCAGAAGAGAACAAAATTAAATTGACAGTGCAGTGCTAATAAAAATCAAAGCGGCTACTCATACAGCCCCCTTATCCCAAGCACAAATGACCAAAAAGCATAATAAAAATAATAAATGCCCCGTGATCCAGAAATGATCCCAATATACGCAATACAAGCTTCATTCAAAAAAAGTGCAATCTCAATCTTCAGTGATATTCGTAGCCACTCCAACATAATCTTCACAGTGTGCACTCCCACCCTGTGCCTATATTGCTCACCTTCAAACATACAGTAGACCTCTTTACTTAACCACTTGTAGATACAAAGGGGAATATGATTCCACCACTCCTCCTCAGATACAGCTCACAGGCATGGGAGGGTTGAAAGTCACTGTTTCATCCAAAATAGCTCAAAGAAGCAAAAAAAAAAGCAAAAAAAAAAAAAAAAAGCCTGTGGTCTTCACGCAAAGTGTATGGGGACCCGGGTACTGCCTCAGGGGACATGTATCAATGCAAAAAAAGATTTTTTAAAAACGGACGTTTTTTTTCAGGAGCAGTGATTTTAATAATGCTTAAAGTGAAACAATAAAAATTAAATATTCCTTTAAATATCATGCCTGGGGGGGGGTCCCCTTAGTCTGCCTGTAAAGTAGTGCATCTTTCCCATGTTCATAACAGTCCCGCATCAAAATTAAATTTCTCGCAGCTGTAATTTATCCCAGCGATAGACATAAAAAAATCATTGAAAAAAACGGCGTTGGTTACCCCCACCCAGTCCATTACCAGGCCCTTCGGGTCTAATATGGATATTAAGGGAAACCCTGCACCAAAATAAAAAAATCCCCCAACAAATATCCATACCAGACCCTTATCCGAGCACACAACCTGGCAGGCCGCAGGAAAAGGGGGGTCGAGAGAGCGCCCCCCTCCTGAACCATACCAGGCCACATGCCCTCAACATGGGGAGGGTGCTTTGGGGTCCCCCAAAGCACTTTGTCCCCATATTGATGGGGACAAGGTGATAAAAAATATACAGTGGGGGCGGAAAGTATTCAGACCCCCTTACATTTTTCACTCTTTGTTATATTGCAGCCATTTGCTAAAATCATTTAAGTTCAGAAAAACACAGACTTGTTGACATTTTTGCAGATTTATTAAAAAGAAAAACTGAAATATCACATGGTCACAAGCACCCTTTTTATCTAATACAGCCATGAGTCTTTTTTGGGAAGGATGCAACAAGTTTTTCACACCTGGATTTGGGGATCCTCTGCCATTCCTCCTTGCAGATCCTCTCCAGTTCTGTCGGGTTGGATGGTAAATGTTGGTGGACAGACATTTTTAGGTCTCTCCAGAGATGCTCAATTGGGTTTAAGTCAGGGCTCTGGCTGGGCCATTCAAGAACAGTCATGAAGTTGTTGTGAAGCCACTCCTTCGTTATTTTAGCTGTGTGCTAAAATAATACTCAGCCATAAAAAAACAGGTACCCAAAAAGGAAGAAAAAGGGGGGACCAATAGTGAAGTATGCCAAGATTGAAAATTTATTGCGCATAAAAAGTTATACTTACAAACGTAAGTTAAAATCAGGCATTGAAACAATCAGAGGATACAGCAAACACCGTTATCAGCGTCCCCACGAGACCGGAAATGACGTCAGAACCGGAAGTGTGTCGCGTCAAAGGGGGATGGGGACAAGGGTCTCATCCCCACAACCCTTGCCTGGTTGTGGGGGTCTGCGGGTGGGGGCTTATCGGAATCTGAAAGCCCCCTTTAACAAGGGTGCCCCCATGGGTGCTCCCCATGTGAAAGGGTACCCCTACGCATTCACCAAAAAAAGTGTTGAAAAAGTAAAAATGTCAGGAGACCGTTTTGGACAATTCCTTTATTAAAAAAGAAAAAGTGTCCTGCAATGTCCATCCATCTTCAATCATGGCGCTGACGGTCCCAGAAAAAAAAAGTCTTTTTGCTTTGACAGCTCTTATATAGCCAAGGGCGGGGCCACCGTTGACATAACCGAGTGACCCTGCCCCCTTCTGACATCATGTGATGTCGGAGGGGGCGGGGTCACCCATTTACATTACTGGGTGGTCTCGCCCTTGACTATATAACAGCTGCCAAAGCAAAAAAGATGGCCGTTGCGGCACGCCTCACATGGAGGCGGAGTTTTTCCGCTTTTTTTTCGGGATTGTCGAACTTACATTTGACTCGAATATCGGACTTATCCCTATTCCCCACCAAGTGTATTCAATCTGCTCACCTTACAAAATAGACCACTTAGTTACAGGAGGTCTTCATGCCTATAAGCAATCACACTCAAAGAAAAAGAAGAGAATCAATAGTGCCCACTGCCATAATTTTTTTTATATTTACAAATAATAAAACCACTCACAAAATAAAAAGGAAGAACACTTCAAGCTCATGAGTTTTACCTTATCTTTTGGATTTTACTTATCTTTTGCTTTGCTGAGCACCTTAGACCCTTTTTCTCCCATATAGATGTGTAGCCTCAATTACTAGAATATATATATACTTTATATCTTTATGTTGCTCAGTCCCCACTGACACACCCGTGTAACTTAAGCATTAGTATGAAACCTGCTACCACTGTATAATAATGCACAGAAAAAAGGTCAGAAGCAACTCGAAGGTCGATTAATTAGATGTATTATGACAAGGCAAGTTAGACAATGCATGAATCAGTAAACAGGCAACTGATGCTGTACTAGATAAGGTGAACACTGAACTATAACATGGCAATCAACTGAACTACAGCGGTGCTAAACCAAATCTTAAACGATGCAAACAGGGTTGAAAAATGTCAGCTTTAACTAACTCAAAAATACATATCCTAGAGTGCCTGCTACACATACAGCCCTAATAGTGGGTGGGTGCATGCGTTCCTGATGAGCGATAACCCTGGAGGTGGTTATAAAGTACCTGGCAACTATTTAGAAGTACTGAGCCAGCTATCGTTGGGGCCTGTCTATAAGGGGGGTGTTTGTGAAGCTGTCTCTTTGAGACTGTACACCATGAATGGCCGATGGGCTGCTAAATAAGGAGTAGTGTCCCTTGGCATTAACTGTGGACAGTAAGGAATTAAGCTTGGTAGCTCCGTTCATCACTCCTGGTATGCAATGGATCTGGTCCAATGCACTTGGTCCCTGAAGGCCCAGTCCTCACAATCAGGTCCTCACAATCAGACTCTCACTGGTTGTAGGCACACACAGCAACAGGTCACTCCAGTCTTGGCTCCTAGAACAGCACGGGAACTTTCAATGTCTCTTTCTCTGGTCTCTAATGTGGGCACAGACACCACAGCTATAGGTCTATTCTCTCTCTCCAGTCACAAAGAACACCAAGTAGGGCCCCCAAATCAAGGCAGACTCTGGTCTCCCTGGTGTAGAGTACAGACCCCAGCAACATGTCAGTTATGTCTGTCTCTCTGGCTCCCTGCATTAGACTTCTCAGAGCTCCAGTAAATTGCCCAGGATGCTGCTGTCCCCCTCCTCCTACTGTTTGCAGGGAATCCTGGGTGTTGGAGTTAAATCCCCATAGCCTCCATTGTGCGGCACTCTTTTTTAAGAACTATATGTCCCATGATCCTCCTCCAGCCTCTCTGTGATTGGTCCACTGCTTTTCTGCCAGGGGGAGGGGCAGAAGGGAGTCACAGGGAGCACAGTTGTTCTGTCACAGCAGAGAAGGGGAGGGTGTGAAGAGAGCGGGCACAGATAGCTGCTGGCCGAGCACTTGGCGACACATAGATAATCAGTCAGGTTGAAGAAGTCCAGCCTGAGCTTCTCCTATGGGTCACAGGAGTGCAATCAGTTTTGCACTCCTGTGACCCGTTTCTAGCGAATAGCGGTCTGAAGTCCGCTCTCTGCAGCACGTCATCCTGACTTAGGAACTCTGGATCCGCCAGCTGCCTGGACTGATGGCAGTCTCAGCGTCTCAGCGAGCTGCTGAGAGCCTGAGATGGCCACACCCGCCTCTCCACAGCTCAGAGCTCCAATGAGTGTGAAGGAGCAGAGCAGGAGAGCTGCTGACTGACAGTCAGCAGCTCTCCTCTCAGGGAGCTGAGAGAACCGAGCCATCGGCGGTGTTCCGTGGCTCGGTTCTCAGTGCAGAGGCGGCGGGGGACAGATGCAGCATCGGTCTGATGCTGCATCTACCTAGGTGTAGCACTGCCCCTTTGGGGACTGCAGAGAATTACCCACGCATCTGTACGGCTATGACCAAGTGAACCTTCCAACCCACCTGATACTCTGGGTTCAGATATCCCTGTAACACTGTGCAGCCAGAATCAAACAACACAGTAATATTAGGTTCTGAATTTTTTTACTTGAACCTAATAGAGGAAGTTATTTCACAAACAGAGGTAATAATTCTGCTGAGCTGGGATAACAGTGCCAATTCAGCAAACAAATTCCTCCCAAGGACACAAACAATGGTTCAGCAACAAACAATATTATATACATATATGTACACTATATTTAGATCCGAAGTCACCTCCTAGCGGATGTTTCAGTTAACTACTTATGCGGCTACTTTGAGACAGATGTAATCTAGCCAGCCTATGGTACCCTAATGAAAGTGCAGGTCTACTGAAGGTAATATATAGGCTTTCCTATGAGTAATGGCAAAAGAGTTCCATGTTGCAGATCTGATGTTCTTCGCTAGCTAGTTGGAGCTTGTTAACTTTAATCCGATCGGTTGTAGATAAAGCAATAGGTTCCTAGTGGTGAAGATCTAAGGCGTCTGAGCACAGTGTTCAAGCAATGTCACACGTCTCATAATTCACTTTATTGGGTGCACAGATATGTGGTCACTGATTGCACTGTTTACAAAGGGGACAAGTGATGTCTAAAAACACTGAAAGGTACAGTGCTTTCTGCTGACAGTCCATATCGTTACATCCTCCCCCCACTTGAAATTCTTTGGTCCCTAAGACAGGGTAAAACCCAAAATCACTTTACTGCATGAAGCTAATCAATTATTAGTTTACCAAACTAACAACAGCTAATAACTGGATTAATAAAGGATCCTCTGATAACAAACTATATACATCAACAGAAGAGGAAGTCAAGTTTTTTTGACAGGCCAAAAGAAGATCAGTGGCTCACCCATTAGTGTCAGAGGATGGATCAAGGTCATCCTACACTAAAGACTCAGTGAAGGAGGCAAGTGCTTGACTGGGGTGTTGAGCAGTGGGTATGAGTTCATCTGAGTGTTCTCCAAGGGTGCCGTAGGTCAACCTTTTTGGGGGACATATCTTTTGTCTGAGTCGAAAGTGCATGTCTTCCGAAGACTCAGGTTCTTGTTCTGTTCCCCAATATCTGCATCCAGCTTCCAGTTCAGACCCTACCTTGGTCCCTGGCTCCATTTCAGGTTCTGGTTCTATTGCAGGTTCTGGTTCTAGGACTATCTCTCTCCATTATATTAGTAGGAGGGATGAGTGCATCAACTGGATCAGACACTTCACTATGTTCCAGCTTGATGCCTTCGGTTTCCTGAGGCCAGTAGGGAGCCATGGCCTCATTGTCAGGCAAGTGAAGGCCTATCCCTAAACAGTCTTCTTCTCCAGCTTCAGAGACAAGGGGATCATCTCCCGAAGAGTGGGCCCACAACAAATCCAGAGGTACTTCTTATCATCGCTTTCTTCCTCCGGAGATGTGAGAAGACAAGGTTTTCTGACTCGAGGCCTCAATGTTGGAGACTGAAGGGGCTCAGAATCAGGGGCTGAAGGTACCCGGACAGCCTCTGAGCTAGGTAACTTATGTTTCCGATGCCAAGTCTTTAGGGGCCCCGTCTTCCCTTCTGGCCTGATCTGGGAGGGTTCCCAGCATGTTCAAGAGAGTACAGTTAAACCGCTCTGGTTGTGCATCACCTTTGGGGTGGTAAGGGATAGTTCTCGACTTCTTTATGTTCAAACAGTTCAAACAGTCTGCGGACTAATTTGCTCTTGAAGTCCCGGCCTTGATCTGAGTGTAAACGCTGAGGCAGCCCGCAATGAACAAAGAACTGCTCCACTAAAGTCTTGGCCACCGTGTTGGCTTGTTGATCCCTCATGGGGAAAACCTGGGCATATCGTGTCAAATGATCTGCCACAACTAGGACATTACTCCTCCCACTCAGATTAGGTTCCAGACACAGTAAATCAATGCACACCAACTCCATTGGTCCTTGACTTTGTAGATGGTCCACTGGGGCGGCCCTGCCTGAGAGAGTCTTTCTCTGGAAACACCTGACGCAAGAGTGACAGTAACTTTCCACTTCCGTTCTCATGTTCGGCCTGTAGAATCGGTCCCTGACTAGTTTGAAAGTTCTGGGCCTAAATGACCATGGTCGTCATGAAGGGCGGTTAACACAGTCAAGTGATGTTTCTCTGGAAGGAACAGCTGACTTACACTTTCTGCCCCTTCGAAGGGACCTCTTCATTATAGGATCCTCTCTTCTATTTTCATTCGTTTCCATTCCCTATGAATCACCTTGGTGCCCTCAATGGGACTATTTATCAGTATTCGAGGGTCTTTAGTCAATAGTGACTTCCTTATTAGATTTCCTAGCAGGCAATTCTTGGCTGCGTACTTCGGTCAGGTTAAAGTAGTGTTTTGGTACTCCCGCAGGGGTGACTCCCACAGCTTCAGCCCCTATGGCCCCCCTGTGGTTATATTCCTCCCCTTGGCACACTGCTTGTACTCCTTTGGGGGGTAAGTGAACCCAACTTCTCTGGTCATACCAGGTGAAGTGTGGTCTTTGGCAAAGAGCATCAGCGTCTCTATTTCCCACTCCTGGCCGATATTTCAAGCTGAATTGGAACTCCGATAAAGTGGTTAACCAACGATGCCCAGTGGTGTCCAACTTAGCAGAGGATAACAAGTAGGTCAGGGGGTTGTTATCTGTCTTTACCACAAAGGCGGATCCATGCAGGTAGTCTTGGAGTTTGTCCACTACAGCCCACTTGAGGGCCAAGAACTCCTACTTGAGTTTCCCCTCCAAAACTCTTGGTACAACACTCCCCCAATACCATCTCTACTGGCATCCACGTGTAATTCATGAGGCTTCAAGGGGTCAGTGTAAAAGATAAGTGGAATAAATCCGTGTTATGGATAAAGGTACTCTCCAGGTGGGTTAGGAGCTGCTGCCCCTACAGGTATAAATCCACCTAGGTGGAAAAATACTACAATATGAATAAAGGTAAGGGGTGTAGGTATGGCGCTGCTCTGATGTGATGCGATTTTTATAGTTGCCTTGTGTGATGACTTAATTGGAATCTGCTGACTAATGTAGCAGATAAAGACTGCAATACGAGGGGTCGTGTATTGACCTGGGATAGTCCTTCGATTCAAGGTTCTATAATCAATGCACATCCAGAGAGACTCATTCTTCTCTCTCACCACCACGATCGGAGAAGCATAAGGGCTTCGGGACTCTTTAATAACTCCTGACCTTTTCAATTCAGCCAGTTGTTCCCGAAGGTCTTCTAAATCGCATAAAGGGACCCGCCTTGCCCTCTCTTGGCCTGGCTTATCCTCAGTTAATTGAATCCGATGTTGGGCAATCTTGGCACAGCCCACGTTAAAGTCATTTTTCGATTATATTTTCTCCCACCAAGCTATTTGAGCTTTAATCCTTCCTTCCCAAGCAGGGGGGAGGCTTGGGCAGTAAGCAGTGGCATTCCTTCCATCTCCCACTTGGGCTGTCTCATTCTGCGCCACCGGGGTGGCAGCACGCACTTTCCCAATCATCATTCGAGGCTTCAGGCTGACCAGGTGACTAGTGACGTTCCGCACACTAACAGCAATTCGCCTCCCACTCCTTAGTAAAGTCCAAATGGGTATAATCTCTGGAACTAGCTCTATCCCGACTTCTACCTCTGTGGGATACCCTTGACATACTATCTTTCTGAGTAGGTACTATCCTATGGGGATCTTGTTTAGATATCTTTTCATACATCGTCTTATGTCCACAATTTATTGGTTTACATTTATTTCCATTATTTTCAAATCATTTGATCTGGTTCAAACCCATGGTCTGTGTGGACCTTCGCTGGGGGATCTGTGTTGGGCGTTTTGGGGTCTCATGCAAGCAGCCCCTTCCTGTCATTTTATAAAATAACTTTCTATCTCTTAATCATGTTAATAAATACAATTTCCTGGTATGTTTTCTCATGTGGTGTATAACATATGTATTTTTGTGTATTTTGTGCAACTTCTTACTGCCTTATTAAATACATACACAAATATAGACTTACTTTACTTTATTGACAATGTCTATATAAATTACTAAATAATTTTTCTATATGTACATGTATTTCTCTATTAACATCTGGCTTTGGATGTTTAAAAAACCCCCGAAGAAGGGCAACTAGCCGGAAACATTGGTTTCATCCTATCATAGCCTATCTGTGTCTGCACGCAATATGTAATATAATACCTATATATACTCTATTGATGCACTTTTTGTCGCTCTATGACTGAAGTCTTTTTTAAATATATGTGTTTTTTAATATATATTATTTTTGATTAAAAAATTATTGTTCCTGGTCACTTTTAAAGTCCCACCCACCCATGGGGGGGTTCTCGTTCTTTCCACTATTTTGGGATGTGGTGACCTTGAACGTATAGCTCCATAGATCTTGGAATTCCCTTTCTATAGGAGGACTACACGTCCCATAATTCACTTTGTTGGAAGTACAGATATGTGGTCACTGATTGCACTGATTACAAAGGGGACAAGTGATGTCTAAAAACACTGAAAGGTACAGTGCTTTCTACTGACAAAAAAAACAAAAAAAAAAAAACACACTTCTCTTTTAAAGAGAACACATGATCACTGAGTTCAGCCAACAGACAGAATTAAATAAAATTAAAAACCTCCATCCTCAGAACTCTATACCTTGCAGTTGTTCCAGAAGAAAGCAAAAAACTCTGTAAAGCATGGTCCAATTAGCTCCAGCAGTAAAAAAAAAAACTTTCCTGATCCCCTATGTTAAATTGATACTCCTTGGATCAACAATCTGTAGTGTTCATTTTCTGAATTTTTCAAAAAATAGTTGTATTTTGAGCAATTAGGGGCACATCCAGCCTTTTGAAACAAGTTGGCTAGAACTAGTTCCTGCAGCAGTGTAATTCACATTTTCACAGCCTTAGGACAGGACTGTGTTCTTCAGACCCTAAATCTCACCCCACCACTGGAAAGAGGCCACATGGAGCAGAGAAGGGGATATCAAGGAAAATAATACTGCTGCCCTGCCTAGCACTAGATGGTGATCAATATCTGAAATTACAGAAGTCAAGAGCCCACAGGTTTCAATAATGTATTTAGCCTCCCCACTTCAAAAGGTGCAATAGCATTTAATTGATTCACCTTCATATCCTGTCCCAAACTGTCTTTCCAATGCATGATTTGAGACGGTTTTATAATACCCATGAATAAGCTAAATTAGCGAAAACACATTGAACTAAACCATTCTCAACAAATGACCTATATATAAGATGGTTATGCCATATGAGAGAACATATGAGAGTTGGTACAAAGAGACATGACTTATATCATTGATGTATTAAATGTGACATTGTATAATTGGCTGGATTTTTATGTACAGTATGTTTAATATTTTAACATTTTTGTATGGACAATAAAAAATGTTAGAAAAGTTTGTTTAAACTTATACCATACAACAAATTTGTGTTATTGGAGGTACTATGCACCTTGAAAGTCCAAATAATACGTTTATTAATTACCACACAACTAATTAAAATCTACTACATGTTACCCTTAACATTTTAAAGAATGATTAAAATGTATCTAAAGACAAGACTTTCTTGACGACTGCCTAAGAGGGGACTTCCCTTCACTTTGAAGAGTTTGTTTCTTCTTGTTTTGTCTCAAAATCAAAATATGGGGTAAAATCCCCCCTCCGCCCCCCACAATCTCTAAAAAAAAAAAAAAATCAATAATTTTGGCTTTGGAAATTATAATCTTTTAGGCAAATATTCAGAATTCCTTTGATTATACTGCAGTATAAGTGTGGTTTTTGTGTTTGCCTAAGTTTTAATTTAATTAAAAAAGACTGATTAGGATCAACCAACATTAAGAGGAAACATAGGACAGAAATGCAATTTATTGAGCAATTTATCTATATTTACCAGACTCCACTGCAACATATTTGTCTATGCAGTCAAACAAACTACAGCAGAAGGACAAAGAACTGCAGACGTATATATTATTGTCTCAGCATCTCCTGATATATCTTGGCAATTTCAGCGGCCTGTCATGACACTTGCTCTGCTTTCCTATAACTTTATATAAAGGCAATGCAAAATTTATCTGTTAAAGAATGTCTTTTGGCCAGAATGTATTTTGAAGCATTAAAAATTTATCCAGCACAATAGCTGGATCAGCACTTTTTGGCATCTCTGATATGTTTACAATTATATTAGTCACTGGTTAAAGCAGTCATTGCTTTTACATAGAGAATTTTATATGCTTCTGTTTATCAGGGTTTCTTCCAAAACAAAGGGCAAAAAATGTTCCAGCAACTCAACAACATCACCATATTTATTTAAAAGTTGCACTACGATAAGTCCCAAATTATTTTATGTTTTTAATGTATGAAGAGATGAACAAGTTAAAAATCAGCCTAACCAGCATTCCCATATTCTCATCATAGATCTATTTTTCCACCTCAGCGTAACCCGGATAATAGTCAGGGTTGGGTTGCCTAATTGTTCACCATATTTGGGGTGCACCAGTCAAAGGGTTATGATGTGTGGGGATATTGCTATAGTCTTAAGCTGCTTAGTCACGCAGTGGAGAATGATACTGAGTGTGTGATGAGTAGTACCTAGCATAGATGGTATTGGTGAAATTGATGAATAAAGGCTTTAGAGAAATCACTGAGGTGTAAGACCATCTGTGCTAGGGGCTTTTCACCACACACTCACAGATACATTAGTATCTAAGGTTGGGTCTGTATTTCTGTGAATGGCTGTGTCCTTCCTGAGTGCAGACCTAGCCATAGGGGTGAAACAAATGCAGTGAACAAAAAACCATCAAGTGTTGAAGCGACAGAGGAGCAGTTGTCATGATTTATGTGATAAACAATTAAATTTATTTAAAACACCCAAAATATGCAATTTGTGTTCGAACCACCACTTCATCAGTTTTACGGTGTTTCATAAAAAGTCCATGCTTCTTGGTTTACCAGAAATCATCGGCATGAGTACAGTATGAGTCATCGCGAGGAGGCAGAGAGAAGGCATAGAAAAACTGTAAAACTGAGGAAGTGGCAGAACTTTTTATTTAAAACTATAAAACTGAAAAAGTGGTGGTTCAACCACAAAATGCATCCTTTGAGTGTTCTAAAAAAAATTACAGCCTTTTTTCTTCTGACACATTACTTTGAGGACCACCAACCCACAGACATATGAATAAAGAAGGCAATGGTGTGCATGTACAGTAGATGTAAGGCCTGGTCAGGAATTTCTTCAAGCATACACTGTGAGATGGCAGGCAGGGCCCCACAATGAAGATCTCCAGAGTAAGACTAAACAGAAGTATATCCTTCTGCAATTTATAATGAGGAGAAAGTTGGGAAGATATAGAAAAAGTAAAGTTCTTCTTTATGTGTTTCTTGGATAGATTGGGGAAATGTTGGAAAATATGATTTCTTCGTCCTGTCCCAGTGACACAGGAAGCGCAAGTAATCTACCCAATAGAAATAAATAAATAATAAACAGCGCTGCTCCACCAAAAGATATACTAAATCACAATGTGATACTCCATGTCTGTGATTTATACCTCATTTATATCATATGGATATCTATATCTTAATGGATGTAACAAATAAATGATACAACAGTGATTTTTTAACATATAAAGTGCATGTAATGATGACTATGCGAACCAATGTCCAATGTGAATTAATTCATCAGATAATACAATACAATAGAAATATATATAGTGACAGTTTAAAGTGTATATAGTGATGACTGTGCAAAAAGTCTTATCCTTCTGAAAAAGTGCTGTAGTGCTCCGTGTCCCATCAGTGTCAATGCATCCACCTCATGTGGGTTGTAAAGATCCGCACTCACCAGATATGCTGGACTCCCTTGCCTTATAGCAAGAGGAGTATACTGTTCTTGTATGTCATTAATGGGGACCAATCCCAGTACAATATCCTCCGGTTGCTCCCTCTATGGTGGGTTACCTCCGATGATGACTCCTGGGCTCCAGAGACAAAATGTGCAATGTACAGTATATGGAAAAGAAACTCCTCATAGAGTAAAATCCTCAGATAATTTATTGTGAAACAGCAGCATACATAAAAAATAAACCCTTGCAAATATTATTAAAATTGTCAATATGACAGAACTGAATGTCACAAAACCAAAACATCAGCCCTGCTCGTGTGTGAGATGTGGTTACTGCTTACTGCATAGTGTGCGTTCCACTCTCTGGGCCGGTAGTGATGTGTGAGAGAGTCAGCTTGACGCGTTTCGTCATCTATGTGCGACGCTGTCAAAAGTTGGAAACTCCCTTGCATTCCAGTCTCTTAAATAGACTGGTCATGGTAAATAGCACTCCTCCCCCTCCAATCATTCATTTAATTCAGAGTAGAGCTCCAGGGAATACATCCCACTGGATGAATATGCCATTATTTTGAATGTTATCCCCACCTATATCAGTGATTTCATTATAGACGGCCTGAATAGGGACATCTTGTGTCTGGATTTACTAAATTGTGTTAGTTGATAAAATTGTTATGAGTATCTAAATGTATACTTAAGTGAGGAATAAATATAATATGTAATATAGTGAGGTGAATTGGAAAAATTGGAAAGTATATAAAATTAATTGTGAAAAAAAATTAAATAAATAAATAAATGAAAAAAAAGAAATAAATAAAAATAAAAATAAATAATAATAAAAACAAAACTAAATATAAAAATTAAATTAATGAAAAACAAAATTGAAGTGAGAAAGAAATAGAATATCAGTGGTAACATTGTGTACTTATGTGTTTATAAAATATATTATGTGTAAACCTCCCCTGTGGGAAATTGGACTCCATGACGATCTATTCCTTACAATATTTTTTTATCTAGTTTAAAAATTAGAAAAGAAGCAGTTGATATCAATATCTATATTAAGGCCTGCTGGACTCAAATTACCCAGTTCATGTGTCCAGCAGGTTTCGTTCTGAGATACAGCATGTGTCATGTTGATTCCCCTCCAATGTCCTTCTATTTTATCTATCCCACATACTTTTACCAAGCTGGGATCTCTATTATGATGTAGTCTATAATGTTGTGACAAGCTGTAATATTTATACCCCTTTCTTAAGTTGTTCAGATGTTCTCTTATCGTTACACACAATTGCCTGGTTGTCCTGCCCACGTACTGTAGGCCACATGGACAAACCAGAAAATATGTGACGTGTGTGCTTTGGCACGTGATCAATTTTGTTGATCTTATATTCTTTGTTGGTAACAGAGAACATGAATGTGGTACTCTTTTTTGGGTCTTTTTCTAATTGTCCTGCACATTTTACACTGCCCACATGTATAAAACCCTTTATGGTCAAGGAATAATTTTACAATTATGCCAAAGATTTGTAGAACAGGAATTACTGCCCACATCCCTAAATTAGTACAAATACAGAAACAATTTCCTCTATGGGACTTTAAAAGGCAGAAACTCCTTAGCAATCAAACTGTGTTGAAAACATATTCATATTTTATTTGGAAAGTTAAAATCATGGAGGTATGACATGATAAAAATCAGACTTGGATGCATATAGAACTAAGGTACAATATCAAAAAATATATACAGACAACCACTGGAATCTGTTGGATATGAAAATAGGACAGAGAATGAGCAATGCATTTCAAGTTTTATGACAGTAATCCTCTTCTTCAAGGGCTAGTGGTTCAGTAATGAATATTAGTTTCTGGAAACCTCAATGAAGCCTAGAGATCCAGTCATCCGAAGGGGAGTAGACCAGCCGTCCAGCAGGGAGATATCAGAGATGTATGTAGCCAGGTTAGCAGAGATGTGGGGAAGACCGCAGAGCACTTTTTACAATTTGGCACTGCGTCCCTTTAACTGACAATTGTGCGGTTGTTCAACGCTGTACAAAAACAAAATTTGCGTCCTTTTTTTCCCACAAATAGAGCTTTCTTTTGGCGTGATTCTGGCACAGTGGTGTCGTTGTGGGTGGCCGCCCACCCTGCTCTTCAACAGACAACATTTTCCAATGGGCTGAGAGGGCTTTCCTCAAGGGGGAGGAGCTCTGGCCTTATTCATTTATTAAATACTGTGTAATGATAGCTGCAAGGACCTGTAGTTAGGAGCCCAAAAAATAAAAACCGCAGAGGTGATCAAATACCACCAAAAGAAAGCTCTATTTGTGGGGTAAAAAAGGACGCAAATTTTGTTTGGGTACAGCGTCGAACAACCGCGCAATTGTCAGTTAAAGCGACGCAGTGCCAAATTGTAAAAAGTGCTCTGTGGTCTTCCCCACATCTCTGCTAACCTGGCTGCATACATCTCTGATATCTCCCTGCTGGATGGCTGGTCTACTCTCCTTTGGATGTCTGGATCTCTAGGCTTCATTGAGGTTTCCAGAGACACCATCAGGAATCACCATCATCTCCGTGGGGATATATGTGAGTTTGACCTCTGCTTGCAGAGGTCCACATAATCTGGTAAGCGCATTTAGAATATTTGGGTGAAGATGACACATATGACCAATTCACATCATTGGAATTCTACATAATATGGATTCATCCTAGGGACATTTGACATTTATTTACTTTCAATTTATTTTGGATTATTTATCAGTTCTCATTTATTGCGCTGCACTTTCTCTTAATTTTTTATACATTTTAGGCATATGTGATTACCTATAGTGTTCAGCTTGCACATCTAATTTGTGATCTTATATCTGTTTGCGCTGACTGTTACCCATTTATATAATGAATATTAGTTATCTACAATCAATAGAGAACAAAAAGCCGTAAGCATTCATCATTATACATAAATGAGAAAGCTATAGTTATATATGCATCCAAGTCTGATTTTTATCATGTCATACCTCCATGATTTTACCTTCCAAATAAAATATGAATATGTTTTCAACACTGTTTGATTGCTAAGGAGTTTCTGCCTTTTAAAGTCCCATAGAGGAAATTGTTTCTGTATTTATGGTCAAGGAAAGTTCCCAATCTTTTTGGGGGGTTAGGTACATTTTTTACCAGTTTATCCCTCAGATTGGACACTCTTCGGTAGACAAACCCTGGCCTGTTGGGTAAAATCCTGGCCAGAGTATTGTCTTGAAGGAGGATGGGCCAATGTTTTAGTATTATTTTTTCAAATTCCTTATATTGTCTGTGATAATCAGAAACGAATACCATACTATATTCATTACCTTTTTTGGTCTATCCTTCAAAAGCTCCCTCCTATCCATTTCTTCCACTTGCTTTTCTACTTCTCTTACTTTGTGTTCTTGGTATCTTTTCACCACAAATCTCTCTATCAAAACTTCTGCCTGTTTTTTATACTCCTTTATGTCTTTACAATTTCTGTGGATCTGCATCAGATGACCCTTACGTAAACCCCCTAGCCAACTTGGATGGTGGCATCTATGTATGGGGATACACCCATTGTGGCCCGTCTCTTTAAAGAAAGCGCGTGTGTATAATTGATCTGCCTGTTTGTAAACCACTAGATACAGGAAATTGACTTGCTTCAAATTCCATTCTCCTGAAAAGGAAATATGATATCTGCAATAATTAATCTCCTTTAGGAACTCTTTCAAGTCAACCTCTGTTCCCCTTCATAAGAAAATAACATCATCAATGTACCTTTTGTATAATGCTATATCTGGTCTACTTTTTTCATAAATTTCTTCTTGTTCCCACTTGCTTAGAAAGATGTTTGCCACACTGGGTGTGTATTTTGCACCCATGGCTACACCTTTGTGTTGGCGATAGTATGTTTTGTCATGCCAGAAGTAGTTACTCTTCATGGCCAATTCTAAAGTTTCACTTATAAATTTCTGTTGAGGGCCTTCTAATTCTGATGATCCTTTTAGGGCCCATTCCACGGCCTCCAAGGCATCATCTTCATCTTCGTCTCCATCTGCATCTACTGTGGCGAGAATGAGGTTTTCTTTTTGTGGAAAATTTTCTACGATATTATTAGTTGTTTACTATCTCTAAGATTAGACGGAAATTTCTGTGCTATTGGCTGCAGGTAGTGATCAATATATTTTCCCATTCTGGAGAAAAGGGAGTTCACTCCACTTCTAATGGGTTTCTCTGGTGGGTTATATTGATTTTTGTGGTCTTTAGGTACCTGATATATGACTGTTAGCCTAGGTGCATCTGGTACCAGGTAACTGTATTCCCTTTTGTCCAGTATGTCCTGTCTGTGTGCTTGTTTCGTTAGTTTCTTAAGTTTAGACCTATATTTGTTAAAAAGATTTGATTTTAATTTCTCATATGTGGTAGACTCTACCAATTTGTTAAGTTCTTTATAATAGTTATCTTTACTGAGTATCACAAGGCCTCCCCCTTTATCGGCTGGGCGGATTACCACATCCTTTCTTTCTTCTAGAGCTTTTATGTCTGCCCATATTGTGTTGCTATGTTTATTTTTAAGGGGTTTCATCTCTTTTAAGTTCTTCTCCACCATAGACTTGAACACTTCCAGGTATCTCCATCAATTAATTTAATCTTAAATTTACTATGCAGTCTGACACTCGCAGTATTCCTTTCTTGGATTTGAAACTGTTCCTCAATCCCGATGGCTCCCTACATAGTACTCTTTATCGGAAAGAAACGGCTGGAAATACTATCTTACATTACACCAATGCTCATCCCTGTTCCCTGGTACATAGCATCCCATTTAGCCAATACCTCAGGCTGCGTCGCAATTGAGCTAAGGTGGAAGATTTTGAAACAGAGGCAAAAGCCCTGTTTGGGCAACTTGTAGCCCGGGGTATAGAAAAAAAGTTCTCAAATAGGTATATTAAAGGGCTAAATCAAATCAACGTGAACAACTAATTTTTATATGCAAACCCCGGAAAAATAACACCACCGCTAAATTTATTACCACCTTTAGTGCTCAACAGGATCAGTTCCGTGAACTGGTAGCTCTCAATTGGCATTTTCTTGCAGAGGACTCTGTTATCTCCAAATATGTACAGAATACTCCAGAGATTGTATATAGGAGATCACGTTCAATTAGGGACAACTTGGTTCACAGCCACTATTCACCTCCTGAGCCCCTGGAGGGTGCAGTGGGAGTTGCTGGTACCTATCATTGTGACAGCTGTAATCAATGTCCATGGATTAGGGAGGGAAATATATGCCCATTACCGAGAGGTGGTTATCTCAAATCCAAATCCTATTCGGACTGTCAGACCATGGGAGTGGTCTACATGGCAACATGAACATGTGGAGCATGCTATATTGGGAAAACCAAAAATGCATTTGCAAGGTGTACACAGGACCACCTTTATTACCTTGATGTGGGTCTCCTGTACACGCCTATATGCAAACATGTAAGCCTCAATCATAGTTATGATCCCTCCGTAATTTCATTTTTTTGGTTGGAGCAGGCGTTGTTATTGAATACTGTCTATTATGTTTGAGTTTTGGTAGAGTTCTATGGGAGTATTGTGCTTTTGCATTGTTGGCTTAGTGGTATGGATGGATGCATTAGATTGGCTGGAGGCCCTAGCTACCAATGCAGTGGTGTGGCTGTGGACAGGTTGGCGTTACTTATGCGGGATTCGATGTTTGTAGTTGTTGACTGGTGGTGGAGAGTTGTGGTTGTTAAAGGGTTGATTTTGGCTAGATCTATGGGGTGGTGATCCTTTTAGGATCATTTTGGGTGTAGATTGGTGGTGCCTCTGTGCATAGGTTGCCACTTGGGCTAGCTAGCTGCATAGGTGACTGATGAGAGAGAGGGGAAAAATCTAATGATGTCTTCCTTGTGTGTACTTGGTTGGTTATTTGTTCTGTTGTTTAGCTGGTTGTTATGTGGTTAAATGTTTTGTATGTGGATATATATGGTCCCATAATCGCCTTATTAATTTTGGCTGCCTGATGACCCTTGTGTTTATGATATACGTTAATTGTAGGTGTTGTGCACCACTAGAATATACAGTTTTTTCCTCATTAATGTACACACAGCACCCCATATTGACAGAAAAACACAGAATTGTTGACATTTTTGCAGATTTATTAAAAAAGAAAAACCGAAATATCACATGGTCCTAAGTATTCAGACCCTTTGCTCAGTTATTAGAAGCACCCTTTTGATCTAATACAACCATGAGTCTTTTTGGCAAAGATGCAACAAGTTTTTCACACCTGGATTTGGGGATCCTTTGCAATTCCTCCTTGCAGATCCTCTCCAGTTCTGTCAGGTTGGATGGTAAACGTTGGTGGACAGCCATTTTTAGGTCTCTCTAGAGATGCTCATTTGGGTTTAAGTCAGGGCTCTGGCTGGGCCATTCAAGAACAGTCACGGAGTTGTTGTGAAGCCACTCCTTCATTATTTTAGCTGTGTGCTTAGGGTCCTGAGCACTCTGGAGAAGGTTTTCGTCCAGGATATCCCTGTACTTGGCCGCATTCATCTTTCCCTCGATTGCAACCAGTCGTCCTGTCCCTGCAGCTGAAAAACACCCCACAGCATGATGCTGCCGCCACCATGCTTCACTGTTGGGACTGTATTGGACAGGTGATGAGCAGTGCCTGGTTTTCTCCACACATACTGCTTAGAATTAAGGCCAAAATCTATCTTGGTCTCATCAGACCAAAGAATCTTATTTCTTACCATCTTGGAGTCCTTCAGGTGTTTTTTAGCAAACTCCATGTAGGCTTTCATGTGTCTTGCATGGAGGAGAGGCTTCCGTCGGGCCACTCTGCCATAAAGCCTTAACTGGTGGAGGGCTGCAGTGACGGTTGACATTCTACAACTTTCTCCCATCTCCCGACTGCATCTCTAGAGCTCAGCCACAGTGATTTGGGTTCTTCTTTACCTCTCTCATCAAGGCTCTTCTCCCCCGATAGCTCAGTTTGGCCAGACGGCCAACTCTAGGAAGGGTTCTGGTCATCCCAAACGTCTTCCATTTAAGCATTATGGAGGCCACTGTGCTCTTAGGAACCTTAAGTGCAGCAGAAATTTTTTTGTAACCTTGGCCAGATCTGTGCCTTGCCACAATTCTGTCTCTGAGCTCTTCAGGCAGATCCTTTGACCTCATAATTCTCATTTGCTCTGACATGCACTGTGAGCTGTAATGTCTTATATAGACAGGTGTATGGCTTTCCTAATCAAGTCCAATCAGTATAATCAAACACAGCTGAACTCTAATGAAGGTGTACAACCATCTCAATGATGATCAGAAGAAATAGACAGCACCTGAGTTAAATATATGAGTGTCACAGCAACGGGTCTGAATACTTAGGACCATGTGATATTTCAGTTTTTCTTTTTTAATAAATCTGCAAAAATGTCAACAATTCTGTGTTTTTCTGTCAATATGGGGTGCTGTGTGTACATTAATGAGGAAAAAAAAAGGAACTTAAATGATTTTAGCAAATGGCTGCAATATAACAAAGAGTGAACATTTTAAGGGGGTCTTAATACTTTCCATCCCCACTGTATGTTGAGGTGCTTTTTCTTTCATCTTAGTATATCATTTTGATATTATAGGCGATTGCTGAATGTGTCATTTGCTTGGTCACGATCCGATGTCCACCAGACCAGATCAGTGGTTCTTGACACTATTGGTCGCTTGCCGGAGGATGGTCTGATTCTTCCTATGATGCTGTAAGCCACAGACAGTTAAGATTATGTAAACTGGTGAGCACTTAAACTAATAACATTATATTTGTGTATTTTGAGAAAGTTGGAATAACTTAATTGAAAATTATGTAAATGTCATTATAATGATGTTTTTTGTAATCTGATTGATAAATCTAGATGCATGTAGAGTTGCCCAGAAGAAGCAGTTCATGGCTCTGCGAAACACGTCAGTAACTCCATGCATCAGCATCCTTTAAACTATTCTAAGATTTAAGTATGGTGATTGGCTTATGCCACACATGATTTGATGAATTTGTCAATTTTTATGCTATTTATGTATTTGGAATAAAATTAATTTTTATTATTGCATGGTTGTGTGTAAGCAGTGACAGTCACACACCCTTTAAAGTCCCATCCCCATATGAGAGAGTGGTGATCTCTCAATCTTTCTTCTATATGCATGTTGATTATTTAATGGTGTGTAAACCTATTGTGCGTGGATAAATTGTAATTTGACAGGTGTGCTGAAGGTGGTCATAAATTATTGTGCTGTAATTGTTTATTATCAGATCCTTTAGGATTTCTATCTTTCCCTACCTCCTTCTGAGGGCTTCTCTCTTTGTTTTCTTTCCTCAATGTTTTAGGGGAAAGAAGGGTGGGATGAGAACGTCCCCCCCCCCCCCCCCCCATCAATAGATGAGGCACTGGAGTTCCTACCTTCCCTCTCTTTTTTTGCTTGCCATTTATACACTGTATTTTGTTGGTAATCATTAATATCCCTCTGGTATTTTTTATTTTGTGTCTCTTTATCTAATTTATCCATGAATTCCTTCAAATAATTCATCCTCTCCGTGAATTCCTTGGAATCTTTATGGGGATCTAATTTTTCCTTAGTTTCCAGAATAATTTGATTAAACTGTGTCAATTTGGTTCTTCTTATACTTAAGATGAGATTTTGTATTTTTTTTTTTTTCACTGGTTTTAAAGAAGTTGTACCATTCTTCTTTCAATTTGGGGTCTTCTAACCCATCGTTGGGTGCCAAGTCCTCTTTGGGGTGATATTGTCCTTTACATGTTTTTCCAAAGTAAGTATGTACCACCAAAGCATTCTTTAATTTTCTAAATGCTTGTTCTACTTCCTTATTATGTGTTTGTTTGTTTTTTTGTTCTATGGAAAAGATGGTGTCAACATCTATCCAACATCTATGTGATAGAGTCTTGCGAGCTATTCAAAAAACAAAACTAATTATATATGTACTAAAAACACAGTGTGTGTGTGTGTGTGTAAGGTATTCAGAAGACCAGCTGCCAGCACTGATCACATCCCCATATGCATGTGCACAAATAAAAGAGTGCAGCACTGAATCATGAAATTTAAACAAATATCAAAAAACATTAAATCAAACAACATATAAAGTGCATAATTAAATGTCCATGCAATAAAGCGCAAAAAAGTCCATATTAAAACAGTGAATATTCCACAAATGGATGTTGATTGATGAACAACTAAAAATTTGGAAATCTTACGTAAAACTTCCAGACCACCATCGAATCACCCCAATGGGTATAGGCTCACCTCTGGGAGTGCAACCCCCCCCAAATAAGCAGGGTCAGAAAACGCCTGTGAGCCACCCCAAGACTCATTGAGATTTCCAACACAGCTGGCTCCTAAACTTCTCCCAAGATCTCCTCCTCAGTATGTCAGCAGCAGAGTATATGCAGAGAAAATGAGACCAATAGTGCTTGAATTGTTTAAAACACTTAACATGTGTTTATAATTGTGAAATCTTGTATATAAAGCTTCCAGACAACCAACGAATTGCCTCGCTCATGCTCCCCCCCAATGGGTATAGGCTGACCTTTAGGAGTGTGACCCCCAACTAAGCGGGGTCAAAAACGCCTGTGAGCTACCCCAGGACTCAGTGATATATGCAGCACAGATGGCTCCTAAACGTCTCCCAAGAAAAAGACTCCAGTAGTGCTTGAATTGTTTAAAACACTTTAACATGCGATTATTAAAATGTACAGGGTACTCACAATATGCGGGTGCTTCCAGCACACCACACTAATAAGGACATGGGTTTAAAATGCAGAATATAGCTGCAAAATCTTGATCAGCTCCTCTAATCGCTATAGAGCCTGAGTGCCTTTACCGTCCTAGCCCCTCCCCTACGCGTGTTTAACACAGGATCATGCGTCTTCCTCAATGGGATCTCTCTATCCAACATCTATCCAAAATCTGTCCTGGAGAAGGACTTAAAAGAGATGAAACCCCTAAAAATAAACATAACAATACAATATGGGCAGACATAAAAGCTCTAGAAGAAAGAAAGGATGTGGTAATCCGCCCAGCCGATAAAGGGGGAGGCCTTGTGATACTCAGTAAAGATAACTATTATAAAGAACTTAACAAATTGGTAGAAGAGTCTACCACATATGAGAAATTAAAATCAAATCTTATTAACAAATATAGGTCTAAACTTAAGAAACTAATGAAACAAGCACACAGACAGTACATACTGGACAAAAGGGAATACAGGTACCTGGTACCAGATGCACCTAGGCTACCAGTCATATATCAGGTACCTAAAGTCCACAAAAATCAATATAACCCACCAGGGAGCCCCATTAGAAGTGGAGTGGACTCGCTTTTCTCCAGAATGGGTAAAACATATTAATCACTACCTACAGCCAGTAGCACAGAAATTTCCATCTCATCTTAGAGATAATAAACAACTAATTAATATCTTAGAAAATTTTCCACAAGAAGAAAACCTTCATTCTCGCCACAATTGATGTAGAGTCCCTCTATACCATTAAAAGACAAGATGATGGAGGGGCGTGGTCTCGGCATGGAGGAGTGAAGCCGCGTTTTTCAGAGGGCTCCCGGTCCGCGGCTCTTTCATAGCCTACCAGCACAGAAAAATCCGAAATTTCGGCTTCTCAGCATCCCCACGTCGCCAGAGAAGACTGCCCCGCTGTCATAACAAAGGAGGGAGATAGATGGAGAGATTTCTGGTGCCAAAACAGCCGGCGGCCTCCACACCGGACTTTTCCAAGATGGCGCCGCGCTCAGACATGGGAGAGGAACACGGAGCGCCAGCGGGAGGAGGAGGAGGTCATGACCAGGGTAATGACATGCTGCCGTTCTCCCCTAATAGTGATCTCTCTCCCTGCCTCCCCCGTTCATTATCCCTTGCATCACTGACAAGCCCAGGAGGAGAGCCCAGCTGCTCTCAGCAGTGGGACTTACAAGGCAATCAGCGCTCTCAGCCCCAGAGCTTAACCCCTAGTGTGCCTCTGCCCATTACACTACAGGACTCAATGGGATCTGCCCCACTGACTCTACCTTCATATGTGCCCCCACCTATGCTTCCAGGAGAACAGTCTCTGTGGGCTCTGCTACAGAAGCTGCCCACTAGAGATGACCTAGACTCTGTAGCACTCAGAATGGAGGCGGCGTTACGAGGAGAGATTGCTGGAATTAAGCAATCTGTAGCAGAGGTCACTTCACGGGTCACTTCTATTGAGAAAAACACTGCAACCCTGCACCAGGGCTATACAGAGTTAAATGACACAAAAGAGGAGATGGCAGACCAAATCGCACAGCTACACCTGTTACTGGACGACCAGGAAAACCGCAGCCGCAGGCATAATATAAGGATCCGCGGCTTGCCAGAAGCAACGCAGCAAGCGGATCTAAAGATGACGGTGACTGCGCTATTTAACGAATGCTTAGAGCGCCCGACGGAAACACCTATCGCCATAGACAGGGTCCACAGAACCCTTGGCCCCAGAAACCCTGCAGAGGACAGACCTAGGGATGTTCTGTGTTGCCTGCATAACTATTCTATCAAAGAAGACATCCTCCAAAGAGCCTGGCGTAGAGGACAAATTGACTTTGATGGAGCCCAGATCTCTCTCCTGCCAGACGTCTCCCGCAGGACTCTACAGATGCGCCGCTGCATGAAGCCTCTGCTAGAGAAATTTAATGAACAAGGAATCACCTACAAGTGGGGTCATCCTTTTCATCTAATTGCAAGGAAGGGAGGTCGTACATATACCCTCCGACACCCTAGAGAGGTCCCCACCTTTCTCAACACGCTCGGGCTACCATCGATGTCACTGCCTAATTGGTTGGCGTTTGTCCTGCCTCCCACTACCAACGTACCGACGGTGAACCCCTCGGGTAGACCTCAAAGGCCTCGACGCAATCATCGATCACAGCGTAGAAGACCGCTGGCCCCTCAGGACAACGAGCCTTGAATACATAGAGATAAGGTACTATTAAGCCTGGACATGGCTACTCGCTTTTCTTTTGTTGTCTCCTTTTGGCTGCAAGCACTCCCCACCCATATCTGGTTGGTACATTACCTCCTCTTTTCTGATCAGGGGGGGTTGTGGGGAAAAAATATTTTTTTTTTTTTTTTTTTTTTTTTTTTTTTTTCTAACCTCTGGCCTATTTGGACTGACTTCCTTACCTTACCGGTCTGGTGGTCTCATAGAGACACGGCAAGTCTCCACTATTTTGGATAACTGTTTTTTGACCAGGAGCAGAGGGAAAGTATACAGTCTGGTAAACGGGCCCCATACCTGAGATCACCCTCGAGAAGATACTGGTACAACTGACAATACTGTTATAACTTAGAGATATCGGACTCTATGAATAGATGTTCAGCAATCACCCATTTATTGGGCCCATACTCCCCCCCCCCCCCCCAACTTGTACAGCACTACAAGACGCAGAACTGGATATACATAATTCACACTGCCTAAACGTATAGATGCTTACCACTGAAATGTGTTTAATTTTAATGACAAGATTCAGAGGGGCTAGTCAGTAACAATAGTTGAAACTCTAATAACATTCCGAGATGAGTATCAGACTAGAGATGTAACTACCCTATTAATGGTCCCCTGCTACCCCTTCCTCCCCTCCCAGCATTCCTCCCCACCCTCCCCCCGCATTGACCCTCCCCTTCCCCCCCCCGTCCCCTCATTTCCCCCCCCTCTCTCTCCCCCCCTCCTCTCTCCCCCCCCCCCCTCCCTCATTTCCCCCCCCTCTCTCTCCCCCCCTCCTCTCCCCCCCCCCCCTCCTTTTTTTTTTTTTTTTTTTTTTTTTTTTCTTTTTTTTTTTTTTTTTTTTTGCCAACTAGCCTATCTTGAGACCTAAAGATTGTTCCGGATAGAAACTGACCCTTACAGATAAGTTGGGTAAGGGGCTGTCGATCGCTCTCAATTGATGCAGATCCAGTGGAATTGGTTCATATAGCAGACGGAGTTGATAACAAGAGATCAGAAGTTGGCATAGTTATCCCATTTAAGGAATTACTTAATGTCTTATTATTGCCGGTTATAAAGTTAAAGACGTGTTATGTCAAACTGAATATCATAAAGTTATATGTTATGGGTTTTTAAGGAGCAATATTATTTCAAAGAAGCCTAATATAATAACGCGGTTCCTGACAGGACCGCACCTATTAAGAAGTGGGCTGGTGGGGGGCTCGCGTCCCGGGAGCCCGACCTCTGAAGTGCCTTACCTTTTCCCCTCACTAGGCCCTAACTGCCCAAATAGGCAGTAGTCCTCCGATTGGAGACTTAGCTTATTCTTACCTCTCCCTTCTTGTTTTTTTTTTTTTTTTTTCTCTTCTCTTACCCTTGTCTGCGTCTTTCCCCACCCACTCTCTATAACTCCCTCACGCCAAGCGCTTTCTCTCCTCTCCTCCCCCCTTTTCCCCTATAGCTCCACTTTCTGGCGAGGTCTGACGACCCGGGCCCGCTCTTTCAAACATGACTCTGAAGTTCGTGTCCTGGAATGTGAAGGGCTTAAATGCTCCAGAGAAACGTTCCAGTTGCCTCTCGGATCTCTGGAGACAGAGACCCCAGATAGTGTTTCTACAAGAGACCCATTTTCGAACAGATTGTATCCCTAAACTCTACAGCAAGCATTTCCCAATAGTGTATCACAGTACTTCACCCTCCTCAAAATCTAGAGGGACAAGTATCCTCCTGGCTAAAACTTTGCCTTGGCAGCTGGGGGGCCTCCACGCTGACCCTGAAGGTAGATACCTCTTTGTCAAGGGTACTATTCAGTCACAGACATTCACATTCGCGAACCTGTACTTGCCAAATGTAGACCAACTACCGGTACTTGAATCATGCCTGGACGCCCTGGCCTCCTTCACAGAGGGAACATTAGTCCTAGGGGGAGACCTTAACCTTACCATTGACCCCCGTAGAGACACATCGTCGGGATCTTCGGCCCTATCCTCGCGCTACCGTAACCGAATCAGGGAACTGTTGCATTCTTATCGCTTAGTTGACATATGGCGGATTCTTCATCCGCAGGAGAGAGACTACACCTTTTTTTCGGCTGTTCACAACTCGTACTCCAGGATTGACCTCTTCCTAGTCTCCCATGCTACGATCCCACTTGTCTCGGGGGCACAGATTGGGCACATCGCGCTCTCAGATCATGCACCGATCTCTTTGACCCTAAACTTACAACGCCCGGCTCCCAAGGTAGCCACCTGGCGCCTAAACGAATCTCTTATTCAAGATTCTGAGGTGAGAGCAGACATTTTGAGAGAACTGAACCTCTTTTTTGAGAGTAACAAACACTCGGTCCCCAACCCTCTAACTACCTGGGCAGCACATAAATGTTATATAAGAGGAATATTTATTAAACATGGTCACAGACTCAAAGTAGCCAGAGAAAAAACGCTAACGGAGTTACTCGTAAAATTACACGATTGTGAAAAACGTCACAAAAATCATCCAGACAGGGCCACAGAGGCAGAAGTAACCAGGCTCCGAGAGCAGATTAGAGAACATTCTCTGTTTCACGCTAAAAATAATCTCTTGAAGACACGTAGAACCTTTTATGAATTCGGGGATAAGTGTAGCAGATCACTAGCAAACGCCATACGGACTCAACGTAATCTTTCCTACATCACCGCATTATCTTCCCCTACAGGATCCAAAATTCACGATTCCGCAGAAATGGCTGAATCTTTCAGGGTATTTTATGAAGCCCTGTACAATTTACATTCTTCTCCTTCGGGAGAGCGGAACCAGAATAGCCTAGAAGCTATAGAAACGTATCTTGCGGCTGCGAAACTACCTACCCTCAATGAGGAAGAGATAAACCTGCTCTCACAGCCTATTACCGCAGATGAGCTCACAAAAGCACTAGCCAACACCCCGACGGGGAAAGCACCCGGCCCCGATGGTTTTACCACCACCTATTATAAAACTTTCCAACCTCAACTAGCAGCTCACTTCGTTACTGCCTTCAATGCCATACTAGATAACCACGCCATACCTGCAGATATCCTACAAGCCAGCATATCTGTCATCCCCAAACCTGAGAAAGACCCGCTGCTGTGCGCAAGTTACAGGCCTATCTCCCTTCTTAATTGTGATCTGAAGTTATTCACAAAAATTCTGGCTGAGCGCATGGGCTCTGTCCTACAACGCATAATACCTCTAGACCAAGCAGGTTTCATCCGTAACAGAGAGGCTCGAGACAACACTATCAGGACGATAAATGTGGTGGCTAGGGCTAAACGCCTTAACATCCCATTCATTTTGTTGTCCACGGACGCTGAAAAGGCGTTTGACAGGGTGAATTGGACTTTCCTCCTGGCCACCCTGCGACGCCTCGGCATGCCAGCCCCCATTTTATCCTGGATTTCTGCCATATACTCCTCTCCCACAGCAACTGTTAGAGTAAATGGGACTACTTCTAACCCCTTCAAGATAAGCAACGGTACGAGACAGGGATGCCCACTTTCCCCGCTCCTTTTTATAATTTCATTAGAGCCCCTATTACAACATATAAGGCTCAACCAGGACATCAAGGGAATCGTAACGAGCACTTATCATCATAAAATTGCCGCATACGCAGACGACCTGTTGTTCTACATCTCAGACCCACACACGACTCTTCCAAACTTACTATCGGTAATACGTAAATACGGGGATTTATCGGATTTCAAGATCAACCTCCAAAAATCAGAGGCGCTAAATATCACTCTTACCCCTAGCTCCAGGGCCGCCATAAGCGGCAATTTCCCCTTCCGGTGGTCTCCCCAGGCCATTAAATATCTAGGTACAAAAATTCCCTCGGATTTACACCTCATTTATCAACTCAACTTTCAACCACTCCTGAGCGTTTTATCCTCAGATTTAGACAGATGGAGAGGCCTAGCGGTGTCCTGGTTCGGTAGATGCAATGTTTTAAAAATGAACATCATGCCGAGACTGCTCTACCTCCTTCAGGCATTGCCTGTTAGGATACCACAGGATTTTTTCCGTAAGATAAGATCAATATTCGTTAGATATGTTTGGCAGGGCAGACCGCCGAGGCTCAAAAGATCCCTATTGCAAAGACCAAAATTGAGAGGAGGCATTGGCCTCCCTGACCCAGCACTGTATTACACAGCAGTCCACATGAACAGAGTAGTAGACTGGTGCAGGCACTCAGCACATAAGCTGTGGATTGGGTTAGAACAGGAAACAATCACGTTTCCCATTGACGGTTTACCATGGAGTGGAACTCACCCCTCCAGATTCTCACCTTCCCACCCATTGCTGGAACCTACTTTGGAGGAACTCCGTAGATACTTCCAATTGGCAGAGACACCTAATTTTCCCTCCCCAATGACACCCATAATTGGACATCCAGATTTCCATCCAGGCCTCTCCGATAGGTCCTTTCGGCTCCACTCAGACCGGAGATTAGTTAGAGCCTCCTCTTTTTGTGGGCCTCTTGAATGGAAGGACCCTTCTAACATCTACTCTAGTTTCAACTCCTCCATACTGGGCAGATGGAAGATACAGCAATTGTCACACTTTCTCAGATCTCTTCCAGAGGTCAGCGGTTTCTGTAGACAACCCACACCCTTTGAGGAGCTGTGCATGGGCGAGGAACCAATTCGGAAATCTCTTTCCCAATCCTACAATATTTTATTGTCTCATACGTCCCAACAGGACCCCTCATACCTAGTGAAGTGGGAGAGAGATTTGAACACCACGTTTACAGAAGACCAGAAGACACGAATTCTCTTCTTTGCACATAAATCCTCTTTATGTAGCAAATACCAAGAAATTACCTTCAAAATCCTGACACGATGGTACAGGACACCTTCGGTGTTAGCATCCATTTTCCCGGGGCAGAGTCCCCTATGTTGGAGATGTGGCACACAAAATGGTACACTAATCCACATCTTCTGGGAATGTTCGGCCTTGACTCCTTTCTGGAGACAGGTTTTAGGAATCATTCACAAACTCACTGATGTGGATCTTCAGAACAATCCAGCGGCAGTACTCCTGAATCTGACTCCGATGTCTAGTAAGCGGTACTACAAATCTCTGCTGAAACACCTGTTGAACGCGGCCAGGGCGTGTGTTCCCAGCATGTGGAAGCAGCAGTCCCCCCCAACAGTGACACAATGGTTTGGCAGGGTCTGTGATATTCAGCAAATGGAGAGCCTCACAGCTGCTCTTAGGGAAAAGGAGGAAGAACATGACACCCGTTGGACATATTGGAATATGTTCCGCTTTTCAGACGAATACAACTCTTACACATAGATGCCCATTTTCTGAGGGCTCCAGGGCCGCGGGTCGTCGACCTCGCCGGAATCCTACACCCACCCCTCCTTTCTTCATACCTATCTATTCCTGTTTCCTCTAATTCCTGTTGCTTTCTTCCTTTTTTTTTTTTTTTTTTTTGGCACCACTGGTGTCCTTTCTCTCTTTTTCCCCACCAGTGAGGGGGAGGGAGGGAGAAAAAACAAAAAAACAAAAAAATAACTCCGGATTGCAGTATCCCATTTTGGTGCCACTCCTATATTTATGGGAATGAGCACTATAATTTTTACATAATGCAATACATAGTATTAATTCACCACAGGAAAACAGAGTGCTATTTAGACCAGAGGGATAGACTAGCGCTGCCCCTTCGGGAAGGCACTACACTAGGTTGTCAGAGTACCATCATTTGAATTATGCATAGTTTATGTCCACTACTTAATCGCGGATAGAGGGCATTCTCCCCAGCGTAGAGGAAGGAACCACTAACATACGACTACTTGCCTCGATAGCACATTTCAAAGGAACCTTGCTTGCGGTTATACCATTACATAATTTTAATTTCTCTTATCTCTTGTGTGTGAAAAATGCTAACAGAAGCAGACAAACTGATATATTGTATTGTCCATTTATATGTATTACCTGCACTCCTTAAATAAAAATTTGAAAAAAAAAAAAAAAGACAAGATGATGCCTTGTAGGTTGTAGAATGGGCCCTAAAAGGATCATCAGAATTAAAAGGCCCTCAACAGAAATTTATAAGTGAAGCTTTAGAATTGGCCCATGGCTACACAAAGGTGTAGCCATGGGTGCAAAATACGTGGTTTACAAACAGGCAGATCATTTATACACACACTTTTTTTAAAGAGAAGGACCACAATGGGTATGTTTCCCCATACATAGCTGCCACCATCCAAGATAGCTAGGGGGTATACCTGAGTCTACTGATGCGGATCCGCAGAAATTATAAACAGGATAATTTGCATGGTATTGTCCTAAAAAGGATTTGGGGACCCAGGTCCTGCCCCAGGGGACATGTATCAATGCAAAAAAAAGTTTTAAAAACGGGAGCAGTGATTTTAATGATGCTTAAAGTGAAAAAAAAAGTGAAATATTCCTTCAAATATCGTACCGGGGGGGTTTCTATAGTATGCCTTTAAAGTGACGCGTGTTTCCCGTGCTTAGAACAGTCCCTGCACAAAATGACATTTTTAAAGGAATAAAAGTCATTTAAAACTGTGGCTTTAATGTAATGTCGGGTCCCGGCAATATGGATGAAAATCAGTGAGACAAACGGCATGGGTACCCCCCACCCCCCAGTCCATTACCAGGCTCTTTGGGTCTTGTATGGATATTAAGGGGAACCCCGCACCCAAATTAAAAAAAGGAAAGGCGTGGGGCCCCCAGGCTCTATATACTCTGAACAGCAGTATACAGGCAGTGCAAACAAGACAGGGACTGTAGGTTTGTTGTTAAGTAGAATTTGTTTGTAATTTTGAATTGGTACATTTTTAAAGTGTAGCTCCAGCCAAAAAATCTATTTTTAAGCTTTTTGGAAAACATAGGGAAGGGTTATCACCCCTGTGACATTTGTTTTGTTGTCTGTGCACCTCTTCAGAAGATTTCACCTCACTTTCTGTCCCAATGACAAATGTTTTTTGACAATTTGGGGTTTTTAGTGAAACAAGGATTGGTGATAAAGCATCAGTGGAGAGGAGACACTTTTTCCCATATTAACTCTTACAGGAGAAAATTTCCCTTCCTAGGGGTAGATTTCATCTAATTTCCTGTTGTCTCCTTCCGTTTGCAAGTAGGAGTCGTTTGTAAGTTGGATGTTTGAAAGTAGGGGCCTGCCCTATATAGTCTGCAGAAATTACGGCCTTAGGTGTTGGTGTTGCCACAACACTGTAAGCCCTCACAGTTACTCTTGGTGGGCGCAGGAATGGGCTCTGCTGTAAAATATTAGATCAAGAATTGTAATTACATGTCCCTTTTGAACATGGTCAGAAAAATTGGGCCTTTGGTGGTGGTGGTGGTGCTGGTGCCACAACACTGTAAGTCCTCACAGTTACTCTTGGTGGGCGCAGAAACGGGCCCTGCTGTGAAATATTAGATCAAGAATTGTAATTACATGCACCTGTTGAACAGGGGCTGAAAAATTGGGCCTTAGGCACTGGTGCTGGTGCCACAACACTGCAAACCCTCACAAATACTCTAGTTGAGCACAGCAACGAACCCTCCTTGCAAAATATTGCATCAAAAATTGTTATTAAACGCCCCTGTTAAACAGGGGCTGAAAAATTGGGCCTTAGCCACTGATGGCCGCGCCCAGAACCAAAAATATTCTTACAAGCTATCAGCATGATCATTGAGGAGGAAGAGGATAGTCACTCAGCATAACAGGATAGTCACTCCGCA
Source organism: Aquarana catesbeiana (assembly GCF_042186555.1). Classification (NCBI taxonomy): domain Eukaryota; kingdom Metazoa; phylum Chordata; class Amphibia; order Anura; family Ranidae; genus Aquarana; species Aquarana catesbeiana. Next base: position 115,499,422 of record NC_133329.1, read on the forward strand.
TCAGCATAGGCAGTCTTGAAGGGATCTGACATTTCAAAAAAAATTATTCGGTTACATCAGCATCAGGTGCTTGGTAGCTGGTGGTGATCCAAGACTGATTCATTTTTATAAAAGGTCAGTCGATCGACTGAGTCGGTGGACAGGCGCACCCTGTGATCGGTTACAAAGCCTCCAGCAGCACTGAATGTGCATTCCGAAAGAACGCTGGATGCAGGACAGGCCAGTAGCTCAACTGCATACTGTGCAAGCTCTGGCCAGTGATCCATCCTCAAGACCCAGTAACCCAGAGGATTTTCAAAGGTGTCCAAGTCAGATCTTGCCCCTAGGTATTTCTGCACCATGTAAAACAGATGCTGGCGATGGTTCTGGAACCGATCATACCTTGGGGCTGCGGACATCCTGTAAGCCCGGGTACCTGCCCAAGAACCACTGCACCACCAAGTTAAGGACGTGAGCCAAACAGGGCACATGGGTCAGTTGTCCCTGTTGGAGGGTGGAAAGGAGGTTGGTGCCATTGTCGCAAACCACCATACCTGCCTTAAGCTGGCGTGGCGTCAACCACCTCTGAACCTGCTCCTGCAGAGCTGACAGAATCTCTTCCCCAGTGTGGCTCCTGTCCCCCAAGCACACCAGCTCAAGCACCGCATGGCATCTTTTGGCCTGCATGCTTGCGTAGCCCCTTGAACACCTACGGAGCACCGCTGGTTACGAAGACAAATCAGCACAGGAAGAGGCCATGGAGGAAGAAGAAGAGGAGGGGGTGGAGGAGAGAGATGTGGGAGAATCACCACTAGTAGTATTTTGGAGGCGTGGTGGCGGAACAACCTCCAACACTACTGCACCCTGTCCTGCATCCTTCCCAGCTGCCAGAAGAGTCGTCCAGTGCGCGGTGAAAGATAGGTAATGTCCCTGTCTATGCCTGCTGGACCATGAGTCAGAGATAATATGCACCTTACCGCTGACCGCCCTGTTCAGCGAGGCCAAGACATTGCCTTCCACATGCCGGTAGAGAGCTGCAATCACCTTCTGTGAGAAAAAGTGGCATTTGGGAACCTGCCACTGAGGAACCGCACATTCCACAAACTCACGGAAGGGGGCAGAGTCTACCAACTGAAAAGGCAGCAGTTAAAGTGCTAGCAATTTAGCCAAGCTAGCATTCAACCACTGTGCATGTAGATGTCTGGGAGCGAACTGCGGAGGTACAGCAGCTGGGGCAGCGAAATTTGCCTGGTACAATCTGACGTCGGTGTACCGATAGCAGATTGCCCCCAAGTACTTGGCTGTGACACACCTAATTCTACACCTTCATTCCTCTCAGTGCAGGTCTCAGAGAGGACTGAAGGTATAGTGGGGTTGGAGATCCCAGCTGATGAGGAGCAAGAAGAGGTCCTCTTTGTTCTTTGGTGTGGGTCTTTTAGGTACGCTTGCCAATGAACTGCATGGCAGGTCAACATATGTCTGGTCAAGCATGTGGTGCCCAAGCGGGAGATGTTTTGGCCACGCGAGATACGCTTGAGACATATGTTGCAAATAGCAGCGGTGGGATCTGATGCACTCGTCTCAAAAAAGGCCCATACCAAAAAACTTTTGGAACAATGTGCAGAGACAGCAGCGCCCTGCACATGCAGAGCTCTGCGGTGTGATGCAGTCGGTGTGCTGCCCTTAAGCTGGCCCCTGGAGGGCATCCTGCCTCATTGGTGATGTGCCTCCTCCTCCTCTTCCTCCTCTCTCCTATCAGGCACCCAAGTGGAGTCAGTGACCTCATCATCCCCTCCCTCCTCATTACTGGAGCAAAGCTGGCAGTATGCTGCAGCAGGGGGAACATGACTGCCAGATTGCTGTCCTTCTTGGGCACACCCTCTCTCTGGGCTCACATTACTGCCTTCCTCTAGCTGGGTACCATCATCGGAGCCTTCAAAACGCTGGGCATCCTCCTGGAGCATGTACCCAACTCTGTGGTCAAACAGTTTGGGGGACTCCTCAGGAGGACATGGTGGGGCTAGGGAAGGAGTGACTGATGCCATTGAGCCGAGGGAAGAGGCCGCGTTGGCAGCTGCTTTTCCAGACAAAGTACCCTGAGCCTAGGTGAGAGAGGATGAGGAGGATGAGAACGGCTTGGTCATCCACTATACCAAGTCTTCAGCATGTTGCGGCTCAACACGGCTAGCTGCCGAAAAAAGGACAAGCGTGTCCCACGGCCACGTGCTGATGAGGATGCAACGTCTCCACGACCAGCACTGTTGCCTCTAGACACAGAGCCTGCTTGCCCTCTTTTATTGGCTTGTGACTGTCTGCCTCTCCTTGTTGGCCTTCCAGACATACTAATGGCCTGCAGTGAGATGTAGCTGCACAAAGCTGGGATGTATATATATATATACTGATACTGCAGCTAGCAGAATCAACTGCCTGCCTGTAGTATTATTAGTATGAGAACACCAGCAATTGTCTTCAGGTAGCTTTAGGTGCACACTGTGCAGAGGGCGCAGTACACTAATGCCCTGTACACACGGTCGGATTTTCCAACGGAAAATGTGAGATTGGAGGTTGTTGTCGGAAATTCCGACCGTGTATGGGCTCCATCGAACTTTTTCCATCAGATTTTTCGACACACAATGTTTGAGAGCAGGCTATAAAATTTTCCGACAACAAAATCCGATTGCGTCAATTCCGACCGTGTGTGGACAATTCTGACGCACAAAGTGCCACGCATGCTCAGAATAAATTCCAAGACGGAACTGCTCGGTCTGGTAAAATTAGCGTTCGGAATGGATTTAGCACTTTTGTCACGCTGCAATGTTTTAAATTATTTAATGCAGTGTACTCTCTTCTTCTTTATAATGCTAGAAGAATTAAGTAGTTTTGCTGCTCATATTCACACAGAGTTCTCACAAACTTATTTGTTTATTATTTCTCATGATATCATCAATATAATATTTTTATTTGTCACATCTGGCAAAAAAATAATATTTTTGGTATGTTTTTAGATTATATAAAGGGAAAAAAAGGCTGCGCTGCAAATGGAAAGTCCATACAGTAATTCTCGGATGGACGATACAAATTCAATCAAGTGACAAACACCCAGGTGAATCGGAGCAATAACACACGTGCCACCACCTGATGAAAAACCTGCTTACCAGCTGGCAGGTAAAATCGGGCAGTTGGCTTAAACCCAGCCAGGGCCTTTTCTCATAAAGGTGATCCGCTGACGGACTGGAGGTTGGATGCAAGTTGGATTGGATACTTAACCTCCTCCCGGCAACACAAACCCTTAACCAGACATCACGAGACCCAGCCACATATAGAGGAAGAGAGACCATCCATAGCGTAATACTGTCTCAATATGTAATTTATTAAAAAGTAATGCACTTACATGAGGTTAAAATATCACAGATTCAAAAACGGAGCCTGCCGGCTGTACACAAATACCGTCCTCCTAACGTAGGAGCGTGGTGACGTAAGAGATGGATGCCTGCATATTTATAATACACGGTGTGTTTTTTTTTTCTATACTTTTAGGTGATCGTGATGTGGCTGAAGGTAATTTCACCAATGAAGGTGCCCAGATCCTGATTGGGGAGATCATGGGGTGTAATAGGGACTTGGAAAACATAGCAAAACATCAGTGATGTTCAAAACAAACTGGAGAACATCATTGATGTTTTAGGGAGAGTTTAAAACCCCTAGAAATCCCAAACTTATTTGTGCTTTTTTGTCATGAAAATTTTTTGAACTTTTTTAACATATACTCAAAAAGCCAAATTTTGAAGATGCACACAGTGTGTCAACATGTGCTATCTGCCTATCTGCCATCACGGGAAATCAATGTATGCGTTTTGGGGGTGCAACCCCTTCCTCAATAATAAAGTAGCTGAGAGGAAGGGTTTGCACCCACAAAACACGTCCATTGATCCCCCATTATGGCAGCTAGCACATGTTGACATTCGGCAGTTTGTGTGTGTCTTCAAAATTTGGCTTTTCCAGGGGTGACTACACCCCATCTGAACGAAATATCAAACAGTTTATAAATACTCATGTCTGATATTGCCTTCAATTTCGATAAAAGTTGAACTTTGTAAGTTCCAGATTTGTGTATTTCTTGTTGGTTTGAAACATGCTTGTTTTACCTTAAAAGGACATTTATACTTTTATTAATGTGACCTAAACATTTTTTATACAACAAACATGTTGGTTTGTTTTAAAAACATGTGATTGTGCTTGTATTAAAAAGATTGATAATCAATAATGTGTGGCTTCTTCTTTTAATGCTCAAAAGCATTTTTTGTGGTAAAATTGGTGTTTTCAGTGACAATGGGGGTTATTTCCTAAGGGCAAATCCACTTTGCACTACAAGTGCAGTCTCAAGTGCACTTGTAGTGCAAAGTGTCTTTGCCTTTAGGAAATAATACCCAACAGTGCTTTATAATGTTACAGAATCACGCCATTTTCACAACTCCCCAAATTTCTGTCATGGTCAGCTAAAAGAAACACAATCAGTAAATGTAAGCAAATATTTGTTCAGTTTAAAAAATGTTTTTATTTAAAAAATGTCTCAGACATTGTCTGGCATATTGATGGCCCCCCTACCCGCAAAGTATTCCATGTATCTTATACGGACCTCGCGGGCACTCAGGGGGGGGCAAGCCAGGACGGCCAGCTTCAAGCGTCGTCAGGGTTGGTTCATTGAGATTAATTCAGGCCCAACTGAGCCAGCATAGTTCACAGAATTTCTCCTTAAAAAGTTGTGGAGAACACAGCAAGCCAGGATGATGTGATTGAGTTTATACTCCGCCATGTGTATCGGTGTAAGAAATAGGCGGAACCAGCTGGCCATTATTCCAAACGTGTTCTCCACCATTCTGTCTCTGGCCAGCTGGTAATTTAAAACCCTCTGGTCCGGGGTGAGGGTCCTCATAGGGAATGGCCGCACAAGATGGTCCCCCAGCGCAAATGCTTCATCTGCAACGAAGACGAATGGGAGTCCTTCCGCATTGTCTTCTGGAGGTGGCAAGTCCAAGCTGCCATTCTGGAGACGCCTGTAGGACTCCGTGTGGGCGATGACTCCACCATCTGACATCCGGCCATTCTTTCCCATGTCCACATACAGGAACTCGTAAGTAGCCGACACCACCACCAACATCACAATACTATTGAACCCCTTGTAGTTGTAATAGTATGACCCCGAGTTGGGTGGTGGGACAATGTGGATGTGTTTCCCATCAATTGCTCCTCCGCAGTTAGGAAAGTCCCACCGCTGGGCAAAGTGGGAGGCCACAGTCTGCCATTCCTGTGGGTTGGAAGGAAACTGTGGAGTCAAACAAGAAAAAAAAAAAAATATTCATTTTGCACATAAACATGGAAAGCAGATTAGACACAAATATTCTTGGCCAACATCAGTATTACATTTTTTTTAGGGAGTATTTAAAGACAAAGGTATAAGGTCCACCTATCAGAATTCCTTCCCCCCTCTCATGGGCCATTTAAATAAATTTATGGGGGGGGGGGGGGGGTGTTTTGGACAGGTAACCCTCTCTACTTCATTGAGAGATGAATGCCTAAATAATGTGTGTTACTTTGGCCAGCCCCTCCTTACTTACACTATTGGCAGCCCACTGGACAGGTAAGAAGTGTCATAATACAAAGATATAAATACACACTGTACACATTTTTACATTCTGCTATTACCTATCAAGATAATAATAGGACACAAAAACTTTGAACATTACCATTTGAAAGCAGGCCCTTGCACTACATGCTTTGGGGAACTCATCCATAAATACAGTGGGGACGAAAAGTATTCAGACCCCTTAAATTTTTCACTCTTTGTTATATTGCAGCCATTTGCTAAAATCATTTAAGTTCATTTTTTTCCTCATGAATGTACACACAGCACCCCATATTGACAGAAAAACATAGAATTGTTGACATTTTTGCAGATTTATTAAAAAAGAAAAACTGAAATATCACATGGTCCTAAGTATTCAGACCCTTTGCTCAGTATTTAGTAGAACCACCCTTTTGATCTAATACAGCCATGAGTCTTTTTGGGAAAGATGCAACACGTTTTTCACACCTGGATTTGGGGATCCTCTGCCATTCCTCTTTGCAGATCCTCTCCAGTTCTGTCAGGTTGGATGGTAAACGTTGGTGGACAGCCATTTTTAGGTCTCTCCAGAGATGCTCAATTGGGTCATTGTCTTGTCGGAAGGTAAACCTTCGGCCCAATCTGAGGTCCTGGGCACTCTGGAAAAGGTTTTCATCCAGGATATCCCTGTACTTGGCCGCATTCATCTTTCCCTCGATTGCAACCAGTCGTCCGGTCCCTGCAGCTGAAAAACACCCCCACAGCATGCTGCCACCACCATGCTTCACTGTTGGGACTGTATTGGACAGGTGATGATCAGTGCCTGGTTTTCTCTACACATACCGCTTAGAATTTAGGCCAAAAAGTTCTATCTTGGTCTCATCAGACCAAAGAATCTTATTTCTCACCATCTTGGAGTCCTTCAGGTGTTTTTTAGCAAACTCCATGCAGGCTTACATGTGTCTTGCACTGAGGAGAGGCTTCAGTCGGGCTACTCTGCCATATAGCCCCGACTGGTGGAGGGCTGCAGTGATAGTTGACTTTCTACAACTTTCTCCCATCTCCTGACTGCAGCTCTGGAGCTCAGCCACAATGATCTCTGGGTACTTCTTTACCTTTCTCACCAAGGCTCTTCCCCCCGATAGCTCTGTTTGGCCGGATGGCCAGCTCTAGGAAGGGTTCTGGTCGTCCCAAACGTCTCCCATTTAAGGATTATGGAGGCCACTGTGCTCTTAGGAACCTTAAGTGCAGCAGAAATTTTTTTGTAACCTTGGCCAGATCTGTGCCTTGCCACAATTCTGTCTCTGAGCTCTTCAGACAGTTCCTTTGACCTCATGATTCTCATTTGCTCTGACATGCACTGTGAGCTGTAAGGTCTTATATAGAGAGGTGTGTGGCTTTCCTAATCAAGTCCAATCAGTATAATCAAACACAGCTGGACTCAAATGAAGGTGTAGAACCATCTCAAGGATGATCAGAAGAAATGGACAGCACCTTAGTTAAATATATGAGTGTCACAGCAAAGGGTCTGAATACTTAGGACCATGTGATATTTCAGTTTTTCTTTTTTAATAAATCTGCAAAAATGTCAGCAATTCTGTGTTTTTCTGTCAATATGGGGTGCTGTGTGTACATTAATGAGGAAAAAAAATGAACTTAAATGATTTTAGCAAATGGCTGCAATATAACAAAGAGTGGAAATTTTAAGGGGGTCTGAATACTTTCCATCCCCACTGTATGTCCACAAAAGAGGTGGGTATATAGTGTGTATGGGTTTGGCAAAGTCAGCAGATAGAGGATTGAGGATAGATAGATGATTGGTATCAGCTGATTTAGCAGCTGGGGGGAGGGAGGGTTCAAAATTATTTGGGGACCCAAAAAAAAGCCTCTGGCACTCTGCCAGAATTTCAAGCACAAATCACAATTTACAAGATTTTAGGGGGTATTTAGGGTAAAGCACTACTATGGAGCTGACAAAATACATTGTTAATTAAGTAGATGAGGTGGATATAGGCCCAGGAGAGCATACTGGGGAGGTTAGTGAAGGTAAATATGTATGAAGGACAAAAAAACAAACAAACCGGCATGCATGAGGACAAAGGGGACATT